>NC_041391.1:247323470-247369719 GCF_002162155.2 Triticum dicoccoides
CGCTAAGACGCCCGACTGTGGTATTTCTTTTAAAGCCCTTTTTGTGATGTCGCCCCGACGTCCGACTGTGGCATTTCTTTTAAAGCCCTTTATGTGGTGTCGCTAAGACGCCCGACTGTGGTATTTCTTTTAAAGCCCTTTCTGTGATGTCGCCCCGATGTCCGACTGTGGCATTTCTTTTAAAGCCCTTTATGTGGTGTCGCTAAGACGCCCGACTGTGGCATCATTTCCTTATATTTATTTGTTCACCTTTCGAGGCGTCGCTTCAGACACCCGATCGGTCTTCATTTATGTTTTGTGGGATTTCAGGTGGACTACCGCCGTTTTCCCCTTTTACTTACCTCGTTATGCTAATTTTTGAATGTACATTAGTGAATTAATCATGACGCATTCATGCATGCATTTGTTATATCTTACGTCTGAACTGTCTTGCGAGTACTTTCAAAGTACTCACTGGCTTGTTGATTTGGCTAGATGCTGACGAAGGCGATCTCATGGATGAAGAATTTGATAGCGAGTCCGACGCCTAGAGGAGTCCCAGTCAGTCTCGTACGACCCTGGATTTGGTCACTGTATTATATCCGCTTCCGCTACCAAATAAATTCATCGAGCCTCACCTCGACGCTCGATGAGATGACAGTTTTAGAGACTTGTATCTCTCTCCCCGCTGTGTTTCTCCACCACCGCCCTATCCTCGAGTCAGTAGTATGCCTCCACACCACTGTGTCATGTCCGCCATTATGTATATTTATTGGCGTGCTTGTAATAATTTGGTTGAGCAACCGTAGTTCGACCCTGTAATATATTTTATGCTACTGGCTTATTGTATCAAGAATTTGTCTACCAGTGAGGAGGATTTCTCTCATACTGGACTCAAAAGATTGGTTTCTCAATAAATATTTTTATTGGAAAACCGGTCGTGACAAGCTTGGTATCAGAGCCAGGCTGACTGTAGGAAGCCAGTAGGTGCGATCGCTAATTGGGTATTAGCATGATTGAGCCTTTTCATATTTTCTTGATTGTAGTCATTTTCTGTCAGTCAGCATAAATTTATGATCTGACCATGCAGAATTTTTGCCTACTTTTGTAGATGGCCGACAACAGCTGCGAGTCTCAGACCTTCGCCAACGTGCCCGATGGGTTCGTCAAGCTTCTTTCCTTCATCGTTCAGGTCGCGATGGGGCCATCTGTGCGCCCAGTCTTCACACTCTGCCAGCACCGAGTCAACGACAGTCTGACCATGCACCAGGCCGCGGCGCAGTTCAAGGGAGGGCGTGGTGAGTTACGCCGCTTCCGGTTCTTGGGAAGAGCCATGCCTACGGAGAGGCCTGCTATGTAGATGGCAGCCCGCGAGGCGATAGCTCGTCTCAGGGATGTCCTCCCCGTGATGAAGACTCGTCGTTACCGTTATCTTCCATGCCATGTGCCTTACACCTGTCACTACGCATTCTCCTGCCCCAGAGGAGAACGAGACGAGGCTTTTGAGATGCTCATTGAGTATCTCCGGGCCCTGGAGGCAGCCTTCGACAACCTGGTGGATGACTTCGTGGCTGCCCGCATCGACTCAGTTCATGGCTGTGCTGCCAACAGGAGGGAGCTCCTACCCACCGCACCGCCACTGACTTTGGTCTCGTCCTCAGCATCTTATACGCCTACTCGTCGCCTACCTTATACCGAAGAATTCAACCAAGTCATTGCGCCCACTCCAGCGCGCACTGCACCACCCTTCGCGCCCACTCCTGTTCGTGTTGTTCCGCCCCTGGCACCCGCTCCGTCCACTCTGCACAACACTACACGTATGGAGCCTATTAGCGAGGAGGAAGTCGAGTCCCCAACCTCGCTACGCCTCGCCCTCGGCAGGGCAAAGGAGGTCGTCAACATCTCCGCCTGAGTACGCTTAGCCGCCATGTAATGTACCGCTTTGTATGATATGTTTATATGTACATAGGTTGTGAGAAGTAGCCTGTTTGCGCATCATGTAGGATCTGGAGAAGTGCACTAGCCTAAATAACATGTCAGGATTATGTACGCATATCCTGAGTGGTGTATTGTATAATTACCGCCCGCGTGTAAGATATGTAATGAGCAGTCCTTCTCCGTGCGCAAGTCGATTTGTTTTTCTTAAGTAAGCTTGGTTATTTAATTTTATTTGCCAGCTTTATGCATTTATGGATTTGTTTTTGCGACTCTTTCCGCTTTTCTTATGGGTTTTACAAATATATCCCCAGAGTGAAAAATGTCTCGTCCTTGGACTCGCTCCATGCCAACTCCACCAGAGGAAAATTATGATACACAACCCAGCAACGAGTTCACTCAGGGACAGTCAAGCCAACAGGGCAGTGTCGGCACTTTCACAAATGTGCCGCCTTTATGAGCAGAGTCAGCAACAACATCGGGAAATGATGAACCAAGTCATCAACATGGGAAATCACCATGGACAGTATCTGCAGCATTCCAAGTTATCTGAGCTACAGAAGACCCGTCCCCAAACATTTTCTCATACTGACAAGCCTCTTGAAGCCGAGGATTGGCTTCGAGATATGGAGAGAAAATTAATTATTGCAAGATGTTCAGATCTCGAGAAAGTACTATATGCTCCACACTATCTCACAGGAGCAGCTGCATCATGGTGGGAGAATTTTCTGCACATGCACCCCAACGAAAATGATATAACCTGGGATGATTTCAAGGAAGGTTTCCGTGGTGCACACATTACCAAGAGTATTATGAAAATTAAGAAGAGAGAGTTCGATGACCTCAAACAAAGGAACATGACAGTGTCAGAATACAACGATCAATTTACTCTATTGTCCCGCTACGCCAATGAAGAACGTATGACTGAAAGCAAGAAGATGGAGAAATTACTTGACGGTCTGGCGCCCGCGCTTAAATGCCAACTGGTCGTTCACACTTTTCCAGATTTTAAGACACTAGTGGACAAAGCTATTACTCTGGAAAATGAGAGACGTAGCTTGGAGGATTTACGTAAGCGAAAAAGAGACCAGACTACTCTTGCACGCAACCACCGAAGCAGGACAGATTTTCAGAAAGGTGGGACACACAAACCTACAACAAACATCTCTCGCCCAACCAAGAATTTCCATGCAAGGGACAAAGAGTTCACATATCGCCCAGGCGTTACTTGCTACGCTTGTGGAGAAGAAGGGCACTACGCCAAACAGTGCCCCAAGCCAAGGAACTCGACCCCGAAGCCAAACAATGGTGGAAATAATTCAGCGCCCAAGCACAACAATTTCAACCCCAACAACAACCACAGGAAGGGTCATCTAAACCACGTGACCAAAGAAGAAGCACAAAATGCTCCGGATATCGTACTCGGTATGTTTCCTGTCAACACAATACCTGCAACGGTTTTGTTTGATTCTGGAGCTTCTCACTCATTCATTTCGAAAAGTTTTGCTTTGCAAAATAATTTTTCGATGTTTCCCTTAGAAAAATCCATGATCATCAAGTCCCCTGGGATTCAGCAAGTTACTCAGAGTTACTGTCAGAATGTGGTCATTGAGTTCGAAGGATTGAAATTTTTCGCCAATCTTATTGTGTTGGAAAATAAAGGACTGGATGTCATCCTAGGGATGGACTGGTTAACCACCAACAAAGGTTTTATTGACTGTTTCAACCGGACCGTAATTCTCATGCACCACCATGGGAAGACAATAAAAGTATCAGCCAAGGAAAGAAAAATACCCCGACAGCCGAGATTGAATAAGGTGGACATTTCTAAGTTAAGCCAGGTTCCAGTAGTATGTGAATTTCCAGACGTATTTCCCGAAGAACTATCAGGCATGCCACCAGACCGAGAAAAAGAATTCAGCATTGAGCTAGCACCAGGAAACACCCCCATATACAAGAAACCATACAGAATGGCACCATCCGAGTTGATCGAGTTGAAGAAACAAATAAAGGAATTACTGGACAAGGGATACATTCGAGCCAACTCCTCACCTTGGGGATCACCAATTTTATTTGCCAAAAAGAAGGATGGAACACTAAGATTGTGCATAGACTACCGAGCACTTAACATGGTCACAGTCAAGAACAAATACCCGATGCCACGAATAAATGATTTATTTGATCAGCTCGCTCAGGCCAAGGTATTCTCAAAGATTGACTTAAGGTCAGGATACCATCAATTAAAAGTGCGAACAGAAGATATCCCCAAAACAGCCTTCACCTCCAGATATGGACTATATGAGTTCACAGTTATGCCTTTTGGATTAACAAACGCCACCGCATATTTTGTTCACCTCATGAACAAAGTATTTATGAAGTTTATGGACAAGTTCGTTGTGGTATTTATCGATGATATTCTGATATACTCCAAAACACCAGAAGAGCACGCGGAACATCTCAGGATTGTGCTAGGAGAACTCAGGAAACATCAATTGTATGCCAAGTTCAGCAAGTGCGAATTTTGGCTAAGACAAGTAGGCTTTCTAGGTCACGTGCTGACCCAAGACGGTATTGCAGTGGACCCGGAGAAAGTTAGGGCCATACTTGCCTGGAAGGCACCAGCCAGCGTAACGGACATACGAAGTTTCTTGGGAATGGCAGGATACTACCGCAGATTTATTGAAGGATTCTCCACTCTAGCCAAGCCAATGACGCAGTTGCTCAAGAAGGACAAGAAGTTTGAATGGACAGAAGCCTGCGAAAAAAGTTTCCAAGAGTTAAAACGGAAATTAACCACAGCACCGGTATTAATTGTGCCAGACATACACAAAAACTTTGAGGTGTATTGTGACGCATCCCGAAAAGGTCTCGGGTGCGTGTTGATGCAAGAAGGCAAGGTTGTCGCATACGCTTCACGACAACTCCGCAAGCATGAGGAAAATTATCCCACTCATGACTTAGAAATGGCAGCAGTCATTCATGCACTTAAGGAATGGAGGCATTTCTTACTTGGGAATCGATGTGAAATATACACGGACCATAAAAGTCTCAAATATATTTTCACACAGCCAGAACTAAACTTACGGCAACGACGCTGGTTGGAATTGGTAAAGGATTATGATGTTGGTATCACTATCATCCAGGGAAAGCAAATGTGGTGGCCGATGCTCTTAGTCGAAACCCCAGCTCCGACGAAAACAGTCTGCAAAGTTTGAGACCTGAATTCCAACAAGAATTTGCCAAACTCAACTTGTTAATGATAGCGGGAGGCACCATATCAAACTTGGAAATAAAGCCCGACCTTGTGGAGAGAATTAAAGAAGCTCAGCCTGGTCACCCCAGCATTGAAGGAATTAAAAGAAAGGTGAGTATGGGCAAGGCCTCGGAATTTGTCATAGGCGATGATGGAATATTATGGTACGGGGACAGACTCTGCGTGCCAAACATAGAGGACCTCAGACAGCAAATCCTAGGTGAAGCACACACCACTCCATATTCAATCCACCCCGGAGGAACCAAAATGTATAAGGATATTCAGGAAAGATTTTGGTGGCACGGTATGAAGAGGGACATAGCCACATTCGTTGCATGTTGCGATTCTTGTCAACGCATAAAAGTTGAGCATCAAAAACCAGCCGGACTACTGCAACCAAACAAAATAGCTGAGTGGAAATGGGATGAAATAGGGATGGATTTTATTGTCGGACTACCTCGGTCACGACACGGGAATGATGCCATATGGGTCATCACCGATAGATTAACCAAGGTGGCACATTTCATTCCAGTGAAGACAACCTACAACACTCAGAAGCTTGCCAGGATTTATCTCTCTCGTATAGTTTGTCTGCATGGAGTCCCGAAGACTATAATATCCGACAGAGGCACTCAATTTGTCTCGAGATTCTGGGATCATTTACAACAGGCTCTGGGAACTCAATTGGCCTTCAGCACAGCCTATCATCCCCAGACTGATGGACAGACTGAACGCGTAAACCAAATTTTAGAAGACATGCTGAGAGCATGTGTCCTCACCTATGGAACCAGTTGGGAAGAAAGCCTGCCATATGCCGAGTTCGCATACAACAATAGTTACCAGGCCAACCTGCAAATGGCACCTTTTGAAGCCCTATACGGACGGAGATGTCGTACCCCGCTAAATTGGTCAGAGACCGGAGACAGCCGTATCTTCGGCCCAGACGTGCTCAAAGAAGCCGAGGAAAAAGTCAAGCTAATCAGGGACCGACTCAAGACCGCTCAAAGCCGACAGAAGAGTTATTACGATCAGAAACATCGTGGGGTCAATTTTGAACCCGGTGAATTTGTGTACCTACGAGTATCACCTATGAGGGGACTGCAACGGTTTAAGATTAAAGGAAAGTTAGCACCAAGATTCATTGGACCATTCTGCATAGTGGCACGAAGAGGCACTGTAGCCTACCAGCTAGACTTACCCGAAGACTTGTCCGACATTCACGACGTGTTCCACGTCTCTCAATTAAGGAAGTGCATAAGCAAACCAGAGAAACAAGTATTCCATGAGAACATTGACGTGCAGCCAGACCTCACTTATCGGGAACGCCCAGTAAAAATATTAGAGGAGTCTGAAAGGAGAACCCGACAGAAGACCATCAAGTTTTTCATAGTTCAGTGGAGCAACCACACCGAAAGCGAAGCAACTTGGGAAAGAGAGGATTTTCTTCGGACAGAACATCCATACTTATTTAAGGATCAGCTAGAATCTCGGTGAAGAGATTTTTCCTCAGGGGGTAGCTGTTGTGACACTCCAAAATTTTTATTTGGTTTTCAGCAAAAACTTCGTGGTTTTTGAAAAGAGGCCATTTAATTTTTTTTCCAGAAAACCTTCCTCTTAAAAAATTCCTTTTCTTTGGCAAGGTTTTTATTTTTATTCAATCTATGGTGTTTGATATTTTGAAACTTCTTCTCTGTTGGTTCCCTCTCAAATTTATTTTGGGAGTTTATTTTTTTTTCTTTTAAAAAGAAACTCTATGAAAATTTGGGATTTTCATATCTTGGAAACCACCCATGACTTTGTATTTTGCCCATGTGGTAAAACCCCTCCAAAACCTCCCCTCCTCCTTGTAATCAACCTAAGTTCTCTGTCCCAACTAATCCAAGCAAGTTTTGGATTTTATTCTAATTTTCTTTCCCCTCAAATCTTTTCTGCAAATTATTTGGAGCCTGAGAGATTTTCAAAGCAAGTACCCTTTTGCATATGAGTTTTGACCTCAAACCAACTCTCCTGGATGGTCCTTTGTACCCACAACCTAGAACCATCTTGATCCACTCCTCCTCTTTTCAAATTTTTCAAATTTCAGTCTCTGCAAGTTTGGACCAGATTTGCCAAATTTGGTGAAATTCATAAATACACTTCTTCTAAAATTCCACCAAAATTCAGGCAGCCTACTGGAGCAATGAGTAGCCACTCCACCAAGTTTCAGCTCAAGGAAAAATCCCTAGATGCCTAGATCATTCTGTCGAACACCTTGCATGCACTGTTCTGTTCATCTTCAGTTAAGTTCAGAAATTCAGTGTCGTTTTTCCTTCGTCAGACTCGGTCACGCGGCCATAGTGCGCCCTGGTGCGTTGCACGCAGCCTCTTCCCCTTGACCAGCACCCCGCACGCACGCTTGGCCGATTCCTGGCGTCGGTAGCGACGAGCCTCGCCGGCGTTGGAAGCTTCTGCGGTGGCTACACCTTCCGTGGCGGCCAGCGAGGGCCCAAGCCTGCTCGCCACGCCACCCGGCGCCGCCCAACGCCCCCTGGCTCTCCGCGTGTCCCTGCCATGCCAACGCACGCCCGTGGCACCGTCGCCGTGGCCCAGCAAGCACAGAACATGCTCCCTGCCGCCGACGGGCCGCGCCACCCCTGTTACGTCGAGCTTGCCCTAAACACCCAAATCCCGGCTAGTTTAGCACCCAAACGGACCCAGTGAACCCCCACGACGGCGCTCGACCCCTAAACCTCCCCGACCAATGCCCTGCGCTGCCGTAAACTTCGCCGGAGAACCCCGTCCTCTGCCACCGCCTCGGACCACCTATAAAAAGGGGCCCCGAGCTCGCCCTCGAGCACGCACCATCACTACATCTCTCCAGCACCCCGCCAGGCCAACAGGGGGACCTCGAGGAGGTCTCCTCCCCCAGCTCCGGCCGCCCCGTTCCGCCTCGGCCTCCACCTCGATTCGCTCCGGTGAGGCCGTCTCCGGCGCCCAAACCCCGTCCGTTACCCCCTCTAGCTACCAGAAGACTAACCCCCTCCTCAATTTGGCCTTCGCAGCTCCATCCGACGAGGCCCTCGACCACCCGAACCGCCGTCCGCCGGAGCAAGGCTCGCCGTCGACGTGGTACTCGCCGGCGACCACCACCACCACCAACCGACACGGAATGGCACCCTGAACACGGAGGTACTCTCCGATCCCCCTGCCTCTCCGTGGATCGCCGCCGACGACCACCGCGGCTCTCGGGCACCGGCGAACTCTGCCGCCCCGTTTAAATATTCAAACCTGACGGGCGGGACCTGCCTGTCAGCCTCTCTGTCCTGTCTAAGCGAAGCGTTTTCTGAAAACGTCTTCTGCCAAATACGTCTTCCCGCTGGGCCAGCGCATTCTTATTCGAGTCGTTTTCTGTTTTTGTAAGCTAGCCCCTAGGAACTTTCTGTTTCATTACAGATGAGTCCATGGATTAAAACTCTTATAACTTTTAAACAGAAAAGTATTTTTGATTGATTCTTTTTCTGTCCTCTTTAAAATTTTGTCTAGTTTTTTATCAGATTTATTTGAAAAATATTTTGAATACTTTTTGTGCACCTCTTGGTATTTACGATAGCGCATATATTTTCTTTATACCGTAGATACCGAAGGAGGTGACGGAGCCGCGAACTTCACCGAGCTAGGCTCCGACTACTCCGAACCAGGCAAGCATGTCTGAACTTTTGATATGATGATTGTTTTGGCATGTTTGCATTAAGTAGTTTATGGCATGTTGATGAATATACCGATGAATGTCCTCTTACCTGAGATGATGAGGCAAGTGAGTTTCGAAAATCCATGAGTGGATGGATGTGAGTATGCATGGCCATGTGTTGGCATGAGGATGGGTAAGATGGCAGTGTTGTAGCATGCCAGGCTTATGCCAGACTATGTGACTTCAATGTCAACTCGTATCATTCCCGTTCCTTCCATTCTTCCTTCCTTGTACTACCACATGTTTTTCGCAAGGAATATGGCTTAGTAAGTTGTAAACCGCTTTCCTGGTACACACCAAAAAGGAGAGGCCGTGATGATGGTTCCATGGCCCTGGATTAAAGCCAGTCATCCGGTCAGGGGGCATGTGTGTTTCCGGTTGGGACCGAGAGGGGGGCACCCCTTAGAGCGCGTGTATATAAATTTGATCCCATGCTATTCGATGTGATCTCCCCGTCTCAAAAGTTTTTCTTGGACGATGTCTAGGGTGATTCCTAGCATCGAGAGGTAGGATGGGTGTGTACTGGTTAGCTGTGTTTTCTTCTGAAATACTGTAAACGGAACTAGTCCTTCATGACTACGGAAATCCGTTGGCTGTGGGAAAATTTTTGTACAAACTCTGCAGAGTCATATATTCCTTCGAATCATCTATTCCATGTCCAAGTTTGATATTAACTTATCTTGACCAAATGTCAGTTTTGATGACAGAGACTCCGATGAACCGCATGAGTGCTAAGTCCGGTTAAATGATTATTCTTGTGGATGGACTAACCCGTTTATTCTCATGAATTGAATATTTATTATGAGCATTATTTCCTTGTGAATAAAAGCCCTTTATGTGGTGTCGCTAAGACGCCCGACTGTGGCATCTCTTTTAAAGCCCTTTCTGTGATGTCGCCCCGATGTCCGACTGTGGCATTTCTTTTAAAGCCCTTTATGTGGTGTCGCTAAGACGCCCGACTGTGGTATTTCTTTTAAAGCCCTTTCTGTGATGTCGCCCCGACGTCCGACTGTGGCATTCCTTTTAAAGCCCTTTATGTGGTGTCGCTAAGACGCTCGACTATGGTATTTCTTTTAAAGCCCTTTCTATGATGTCGCCCCGACGTCCGACTGTGGCATTCCTTTTAAAGCCCTTTATGTGGTGTCGCTAAGACGCCCGACTGTGGTATTTCTTTTAAAGCCCTTTTTGTGATGTCGCCCCGACGTCCGACTGTGGCATTTCTTTTAAAGCCCTTTATGTGGTGTCGCTAAGACGCCCGACTGTGGTATTTCTTTTAAAGCCCTTTCTGTGATGTCGCCCCGACGTCCGACTGTGGCATTTCTTTTAAAGCCCTTTATGTGGTGTCGCTAAGACGCCCGACTGTGGCATCATTTCCTTATATTTATTTGTTCACCTTTCGAGGCGTCGCTTGAGACACCCGATCGGTCTTCATTTATGTTTTGTGGGATTTCAGGCGGACTACCGTCGTTTTCCCCTTTTACTTACCTCATTATGCTAATTTTTGAATGTACATTGGTGAATTAATCATGACGCGTTCATGCATGCATTTGTTATATCTTACGTCCGAACTGTCTTGCGAGTACTTTCAAAGTACTCACTGGCTTGTTGATTTGGCCAGATGCTGACGAAGGCGATCTCATGGATGAAGAATTTGATAGCGAGTCTGACGCCTAGAGGAGTCCCAGTCAGTCTCGTACGACCCTAGATTTGGTCACTGTATTATATCCGCTTCCGCTACCAAATAAATTCATCGAGCCTCACCTCGACGCTCGATGAGATGACAGTTTTAGAGACTTGTATCTCTCTCCCCGTTGTGTTTCTCCACCACCGCCCTATCCTCGAGTCAGTAGTATGCCTCCACACCACTGTGTCATGTCCGCCATTATGTATATTTATTGGCGTGCTTGTAATAATTTGGTTGAGCAACCGTAGTTCGACCCTGTAATATATTTTATGCTACTGGCTTATTGTATCAAGAATTTGTCTACCAGTGAGGAGGATTTCTCTCATACTGGACTCAAAAGATTGGTTTCTCAATAAATATTTTTATTGGAAAACCGGTCGTGACAGCAAACTTCGCCGATGCATCCAAACCCCGTGATACGATATGCTCTATCACACATAAACTCCTTATATCTTCCTCAAAACAGCCACCATACCTACATATTATGGCATTTCCATAGCCATTCCGAGATATATTGCCATGCAACTTTCCACCGTTCCATTTGTTATGACACGTTCCATCATCGTCATATTGCTTTTGCATAATCATGTAGTTGACATCATATTTGTGGCAGAGCCACCTTCATAATTTTTCATACATGTCGCTCTTGATTCATTACATATCCCGGTACACCACTGGAGGCATTCATATAGTCATATTTTGTTCTAGTATCGAGTTGTAATCCATGAGTTGTAAGTAAATAGAAGTGTGATGATCATCATTATTAGAGCATTGTCCCTCGAAAAGAAAGGCCAAAAAAAGAAAAAAAGAAAGGCCAAAAAAAGAGAAAGACCAAATAAAAAAAGGGAGGCCCAAAAAAATTATTTTTTTTAAAAAAGGGGGACAATGTTACTATCTTTTTCCACACTTGTGCTTCAAAGTAGCACCATGATCTTCATGATAGAGAGTCTCTTATGTTGTCACTTTCATATACTAGTGGGAATTTTTCATTATAGAACTTGGCTTGTATATTCCAACTACGGGCTTCCTCAAAATGCCCTAGGTCTCCGTGAGTAGCACACCCACTTAGTTTCTTTTGTTGAGCTTTCATACATTTATAGCTCTAGTGCATCCGTTGCATGGCAATCCCTACTCCTCATGTTGACATCAATTGATGGGCATCTCCATAGCCCGTTGATTAGCCTCGTCAATGTGAGACTTTCTCCTTTTTTGTCTTCTCCACACAACCTCCATCATCATATACTATTCCACCCATAGTGCTATATCCATGGCTCACGCTCATGTATTGCGTGAAAGTTGAAGAAGTTTGAAAAGTCTAAAGCATGAAACAATTGCTTGGCTGAAACCGGGGTTGTGCATGATTTGGATATTTTGTGTGACGAAGATGGAGCATAGACAAACTATATGATTTTGTCGGGATGAAATTTCTTTGGCCATGCTATTTTGAGAAGACATAATTGCTTTGTTAGTATGCTTGAAGTATTACTATTCTTATGTCAATATTAAACTTTTATCTTGAATCTTTTGGATCTGAACATTCATGCCACAATAAATATAATTACATTGAAAATGATGTTAGGTAGCATTCCACATAAAAAATTCTGTTTTTATCATTTACCTACTCGTGGACGAGCAGGAATTAAGCTTGGGGATGCTTGATACGTCTCCAACGTATCTATAATTTTTGATTGTTCCATGCTATTATATTATCCATCTAGGATGTTTTATATGCATTTATATGCTATTTTATATGATTTTTGGGACTAACCTATTAACCTAGAGCCCAGTGCAAGTTTCTGTTTTTTCCTTGTTTTTGAGTTTTACAGAAAAGGAATACCAAACGGAGTCCAATTGACGTGCCAATTTTTGAAGATTTTTTATGGACCAAAAGAAGCCCCCGGAGTAAAAGAGTTGTGCCAGAAGAGTCCCGAGCCGTCCACGAGGGTGGAGGGCGAGCCCTACCCCCCTGGGCGCGCCCCCTTGATGTGAGACCGATGCCAAAAATTCCTATAAATACTGAAACCTCCAGAAAATAACCTAGATCGGGAGTTCCGCCACCGCAAGCCTCTGTAGCCACCAAAAACCTCTCGGGACCCTGTTCTGGCACCCTGCCGGAGGGGGGATCCCTCACCGGTGGCCATCTTCATCATCCCGGCGCTCTCAATAACGAGAAGGGAGTTGTTCACCCTCGGGGCTGAGGGTATGTACCAGTAGCTATGTGTTTGATCTCTCTCTCTCTCTCTCTCTCTCGTGTTCTTGAGGTGATACGATCTTGATGTATCGCGAGCTTTGCTATTATAGTTGGATCTTATGATGTTTCTCCCCCTCTACTCTCTTGTGATGAATTGAGTTTTCCCCTTAAAGTTGTTTTGTCGGATTGAGTCTTTAAGGATTTGAGAACTCTTGATGTATGTCTTGTCGTTCTTATCTGTGGTGACAATGGGATATTCATGTGATCTACTTGATGTATGTTTTGGTGATCAACTTGCGGGTTCAGTGAACTTATGCATAGGGGTTGGCACATGTTTTCGTCTTGACTCTCCGGTAGAAACTTTGGGGGTACTCTTTGAAGTACTTTGTGTTGGTTGAATAGATGAATCTGAGATTGTGTGAGCATATTGTATAATCATACCCACGGATACTTGAGGGGACATTGGAGTATCTAGGTGACTTTAGGGTTTTGGTTGATTTGTGTCTTAAGGTGTTATTCTAGTACGAACTCTAGGATAGAACGAATGGAAAGAATAGCTTCGTGTTATTTTACTACGGACTCTTGAATAGATCGGTCAGAAAGGATAACTTTGAGGTGGTTTTGTACCCTACCATAATCTCCTCGTTTGTTGTACGCTATTAGTGACTTTGGAGTGACTCTTTGTTGCATGTTGAGGGATAGTTATATGATCCAGTTATGTTATTATTGTTGAGATAACTTGCACTAGTGAAAGTACGAACCTTAGGCCTTGTTTCCTAGCATTGCAATACCGTTTGTGCTCACTTTTACCACTTGTTACCTTGCTGTTTTTATATTTTCAGATTACAAATACTCATATCTGCCATCCATATTGCACTTGTATCACCATATCTTTGCCGAACTAGTGCACCTATACAATTCACCATTGTATTGGGTGTGTTGGGGACACAAGAAACTCTTTGTTATTTGGTTGCAGGGTTGCTTGAGAGAGACCATCTTCATCCTACGCCTCCCACGGATTGATAAACCTTAGGTCATCCACTTGAGGGAAATTTGCTACTGTCCTACAAACCTCTGCACTTGGAGGCCCAACAACATCTAAAAGGAGAAGGTTGCGTAGTAGACATCAAGCACCGACCTTCGGGGCAGTGCCATATATAGCACCGACGCCGCCACCATCAGCACTGCGCGCCATCTCCACAAACACCACCACACCATCTCTCTTCACCAGCTTGATGCTGGCTTGTAACTTGTGTTGATTCCAATTTATGTGATGCCTTTCTTAAGTATTTTGTGCCTACATAGTAGGCTTTGTGGAATTTTACCGCGTTCTTGCACGTCTTTTTAGTGACAATCCCTCAGGTAACGTCTTTTGGACCATTTATCGTATAATGGAAGAAATCCTCAGAAATGGTAGCGGAATCACGTAAGTGATAATCACCTACCATGAAGAATCAAGCAAGAAGGCCAAATAAACAGCCATCACCGCATATCCAAAGAAAAAAATGCCGTGCCATACGACCGCGTCCGCTCGTATGGGTGGTCGTATGGAGTGCTGCCGCCACTACCAGATCAACTATTTTCACCCCATCGAATCAGATCATGGAGGAGACGCATAGAGAGATTAGAAACTCGTCCAGAAGACAGACCCCTAGCCTCCGGATTTCATCCGGAGGAGGGATTGGTAAGGAGAAGAAGGGGATCTTCCCCACCGCACACGAGGGAGATAGAACATCATCGCCACTGTCATCATCATCATCATCATCATCATCCACATCCTTATCATCTGCAACATCAAGAACCCTAGTAGATCATCTTGTGTATCATTTGAATCATTCATCCATGTATGCCATCACTTTTGTCTTGAAGATTGTTGTCCCCATATGTGAGTAGCCCCTAGTTCTCAGGGATATGGATGAACCTTGGTATGTGTAGGATCTAAAACGTTATTATGGATATGAGATTCTCTGTTGAATTCTTAGTTTAATAACTTCGTGAATGTTGTGAAGGGGCCAAACTCAGCATTTGTGCCTTATGGCCATGAAGTATATCACTGTTGTTGTAAAGGTATAGGTTGTGGAGGTAATTTCAGGTGACAGTAAAATCTTATTGCTCCTAACCTTTGCAATTGACCGGGGAATTACGGACAACCCTTAGAGAGACCGTGTCCATGGGGTAACCCTTAATTATCATGAGTTGTAACCCTCTCGAGGAGACTAGGATGGTGGCATGCGTGACACGAAGTCTACCTCGAGTAGAATGTGTACTGTACCCGGCTCTGCCCAGCATAATCGTCAATAGTGGACCAAGTATCCATCTGATACTATGCCTAAGCATAGGCGCGCTAGAAACATACCAATGGGGATTTCAGACTCCCCAAAGATGCCTACCCCTCTGTTGTTTCGTTAACACTCTAGTCATAGTTACTCATTCACTTTTATGTTATTTACTTCAAAGTTCACTCCATTACTCAATTATCATTTATATCCGCCCTCACTTTGCTTTAAGTCTATAATTATCTGCAGGCACAAAGACACATAATTCACTACAAGAGCAAAAGTCTAATTCCTGTTCTCCCCGTGGGATTGATACTCTTACTTCGAAAAGGCTATAACTAAACCCTTTGCACTTGCAGGTCATCAAGCTTTTTCTGGTGCCGTTGCCGGGGAGCTGAGCACTTCTGGGCCTTGTCTTAAGTTTTGAATTATTTTGTGTTCTAACAGTTTTTGCATATTGCAAGCAACCATGGTCCTTCAAGAACAAATTTGTCAGGTAGGTGTGGAATTAGTAGCAGGACCGGTTAGAGGAGAGAACTTTATACCTGTTGGTCCTGACATGTTTGGTAAAGTATATGAGATAAACCCTCAGTTAATTGCTATGGTGAAAGAGAATACATTCCAAGGTGATGCAACTGAATGCCATTATAAACATATTGAAAACTTTAACAATGCATCTAGAACTTTTCATTTGTAGGATTTAACTAATGAGGAGGTAAAATAAAAAATATTTCCTTATTCGCTTGAAAGAGAAGCTGCGAGATGGCTATCATGCTAGCCCGTAAGTACCTTGAGTAATTGGCCAAAATTACTGGCTGCATTCTGTGCTCGATATTAGCCTCAAGGGAAATTATACACGATAAGAAGGAAGATTATTAGCTTTTGGCAGCGACCAGGTGAGAAACTGATAGATGCATATATCAGGTATCATGAAATACTCTCTGCATGCCTTGAACACCATTATCATGATTGTTTAATTGTGAATTTCTTTTATGGCGGACTTGACTCCCAAAGTAAACATGCTTTAGACCTTGCTTCTAAAGGTTCTTTCAGGGGAACTGAGATATCACAGACCTGGAATTTACTAGATAGAATTCAACATAATGCTGAGAGTCGGTACCTGTGTTCAAAGGAAAAGAGTAAGGTTGATCCTTTTTATGATATTATTAAGCCTTTCCTTGGAACTAGGAAGATGAAAGACCTTCGTCATGAGCAAAATATTGGAACTGGCCCCATGTTGCATGTTTTGAAAGACTTTTTGAGTTTCTGAACTTACCAGAGAAAAAGTGGTGTCTCTCTCCAGATAAACTTCTTTGTTCACCACTGATATGGGTGTGGCAAGTTCTTTCACAATATCAACATAGGGTGTAAAGGGGATAATTCATCCATTTCTTCTCATGCTATTCCCATTGAAGAAGGAGCTAAACCAGTGATTGAAAGTCAACAAAGACTACACCCACTTCCAAAAATGTGGTAACAAAAGAAGTAATACATCTTCTTGATGCAGGGGTAATTTACTCTATCCTTGATTGTAAATGGGCAAGTCCAATTCATTGCATTCCTAAGAAAGGAGGAGTCTCCTTAGTAACTAATGAAAATAAATTCCTAGTCCCTACTAGGGCTATTTGTTGGATATTCCTTCGTAAGCTCGTTGGTCAGTGAGGAGTTGGATGAGATTCATCACGTAATCGAGTTAGTTTTGTTAGGGCTTGATCCCTAGTATCCACGATGTTCTGAGATTGACGTTGTTATGACTTTGTTATACTAATTCTTGTCACTAGGGGCCAAGTGCCAGGATTTCAGGTCTGAACCATTTATGTTTTCACCATTATATCTATGTTCTAGATCCGATCCTAAAAGTCATATTCACCTATTACGTGTTATGATCCGTAAACCCCAGTCTGACAGTAATTGGGATACTTTCCGGTGATGAACGTAGTTTGAGGAGTTCATTTATTCACTAGGTGTTGATGCTTTGTTCTGGTTCTCTATTGAAAGGAGGCCTTAATATCCCTTAGTTTCCTTATGGACCCCGCTGCCACGGGAGGGTAGGACAAAATATGTCATGCAAGTTCTTTTCCATAAGCACGTATGACTATTTACAGAATACATGCCTACATTATATTTATGAACTGGAGCTTGTTTTGTATTGCCCTATGTTATGACTGTTATATGATGAATATCATCCAACGAATTCACCGATCCAATGCCTACGAGTTTTCCACATATTGTTCTTGCCAAGTTACTACTGCTCTTGTTACTGTTACACTTGCTACAAAACCATTGCTATCATTGTTACTGTTACTGTTACAACTGCTATCAAAACTATCATATTACTGTGCTACTGATCACTGTGCTGCAGATATTTAATCTCCAGGTGTGGTTGAATGGACAACTCAACTGTTAATACATGCAAATATTCTTTGTCTCCCCTTGTGTCGAATCTATAAATTTGGGTTGAATACTCTACCCTCGAAAACTATTGTGATCCCCTATACTTGTGGATTATCAAGACTTTTTTCTGGTGCCGTTGCCGGGCATAACTATATTTGTTGAGTCACTTGGTATTATTATCTATTTAGCACTATGAAGAATCTGAACGATACCAAAACCAAGATTTTTTTCCTATAAGACGAGGGGAGGTAAGGAACTTCTATGTAGCTCTGCCTTGATTCACCTTCTATTTTGAGTAAACTTGCAACACCACCACATGTTATTAATCCTGATATATCACAAGTTATTGATGATGCTACTTCTGCTATGAATGATACTCATAATGATGCTAGTACCTTTTGATGTCTGCTAGAACTACGTCGGTATTTCCCCAAAGAGGAAGGGATGATGCAACACAACTTTAGTAGGTATTTCCCTCAGTGATGAGACCAAGGTTATGTAACCAATAGGAGAACCACGCAACACAATGTAAACAGCTCCTGCACACAAATAACAAATACTCGCAACCCGACGTGTTAAAGGGGTTGTCAATCCCTTTCGAGTAACGGCACCATAAATTGGCACGGAGACGGGAGAAAGTTGTAATAGATTGGATAAATAGATCGCAAATAAAATAAAATTCAGCAAAGTATTTTTGTATTTTTGGTTTAATAGAACTGAAAATAAAAGCAACTAAAAATAGATCACGAAGGCAAATATATTAAAGAAGAGACCCGGGGGTCGTAGGTTTCACTAGTGGCTTCTCTCGAGAAAAATAACAAATGGTGGGAAAACAATTACTGTTGGGCAATTAATAGAACTTCAAAACTCATGACTATATCCAGGCAATGATCATTATACACGCATCACATCCAATATTAGTAGACCGACTCCTGCCTGCATCTACTACTATTACTCGACACATCGACCGCTATCCAGCATGCATCTAGTGTATTAAGTTCATGGAAAAATGGAGTAATGCTATAAGAATGATGACATGATGTATACAAGATCTATTTATGTATAAATAGTCCCCATCTTGTTATCCTTAATAGAAACGATACATACGTGTCGTTTCCCCTTATGTCACTGGGATCAAGCACCGTAAGATCGAACCCATCACAAAGCACCTCTTGCCATTGCAAGATAAATAGATCAAGTTGGCCAAACAAAACCCAAATATCAGAGAAGAAATATGAGGCCATAATCAATCATGCATATAAGATATCAAAGAAGACTGAAATACCTTTCATGGATAAAAACATAGATCTGATCATAAACTCAAAGTTCCTCGGATCCCAACAAACACAGCGCGAAAAGACTTACATCATATGGATCGCCAAGAGACCATTGTACTGAGAATCAAGAGAGAGAGAGAGAGAGAGAGAGAGAGAGAGAGAGAGAGGAAGCCATCTAGCTACTAACTACGGACCCGTAGGTCTGCAAAGAACTACTCACACATCATCGGAGAGGCACCAATGGACATGATGAACCCCTCTGTGATGGTGTCAAGATTGGATCTGGTGTTTTTGGAACTTGCGGCGGCTGGAATTGATTTTTGTCGACTCCCCTAGGGTTTCTGGAATATTGGGGTATTTATAGAGCAAAGAGGCGGTGCGGGAGGCCACCGAGGTGGGCATAACCCACCCAGGCACGCCCGGCCCCCCAGGCGCACCCTGGTGGGTTGTGCCCCCCTCGGGGCACCCCTATGGTACTTCTTCAGCCCATCTTGTGTCTTTTGGTCCAGAAAATATTCACAAAAAGTTTTGCTGTGTTTGGACTCCATTTGGTATTGATTTCCTGCGATGTAAAAAACAAGCAGAAAACAACAACTGGCACTGGGCACTATGTCAATAGGTTAGTACCAAAAATGATATAAAATGACGATAAAATGATTGTAAAACATCCAATAATGATAATATAACAAAATGGAACAATAAAAAATTATAGATACATTGGAGACGTATCAGCATCCCCAAGCTTAATTCCTGCTCGTCCTCTAGAAGGTAAATGATAAAAACAGAATTTTTGATGTGGAATGCTTGCTAACATGTTCATCATATATTCTTTTCTTTGTAGCATGAACATTTAGACTTTTATATGGTTAAAAGCAATAGTCTAGTTTTGACATGAAGACTTCAATACTCAAGCATATAAACAAGCAACCATGTCTTTCAAAATATCAACACTAAATTAAGTTATCCCTAGCCCATTATGCTCAATCGTTGATCCATTCATGAAACACACTCGAATACTAGCTATACCCAATGCTCAAGTACGATCGTAGTGCTCCTTAGTTGGTGTTTTATAAGAGAATATGGAGACTCAAGTAAAAATAAAAATTGCATAAAGTAAAAGAAAGGCCCTTCGCAGAGGGAAGTAGGGATTTCTAGAGGTGCCAGAGCTCAAAGCGGAAATTGAGAGATAAAAACATTTTGGGAGGCATAATTTTTCCCACCATCGAGAATGACTTAGAGTTCCCAACACTTTACATGCTAGATACATCATAGGAGGTTCCCAAACAGAAAATAAAGTTTATTCCTTTTCCACCATACTTTCACTTTCCATGGCTAACCGTATCCACGGGTGCCCTCCATACCAACACTTTCCAAGAAATTTATTATTTGACAACATAAAGTAAATTCATTTTTCATTTCAGGACTGGGCATCCCTAATAACTTTGTTGTGCTCTCATGCAAGGACAAGTGAATAAACACTCATTGTGAGAATAACACAACTGTCATGGAAAATATCGGCCACCCCTCACCGTCTCGCAAGCGTTACGAGCACACAAAAGAGAAATTTATTTTGAAAATTAGAGATGCACATGCAAATTTGCTTAGAACGGCACTGAAATACCGCATATAGGCAGGTATAGTGGACTCAAATGGCAAAACTGGTTTAAAGGGTTTTGGATGCACAAGTAGTGATCATACTTGGTGCAAATGAAGGCTACCAAAAATATTGAGAGGCATCCAACCAAGGAACAAAAAGCTCGTAAGCGAGCATTAAGCATAATTAACACCGAATAATGCACCACAAGTTGGATGCAATTTCATTGCATAACTATTGAATTTCGTGCTTGCATATGGAATCACAAACCTTAACACCAATATTCTTACTAAAGCATACTTACTCATCAACATGACTCACATATCATATCGTCATATCTCAAAACCATTACT
Source organism: Triticum dicoccoides (assembly GCF_002162155.2). Lineage (NCBI taxonomy): Eukaryota > Viridiplantae > Streptophyta > Magnoliopsida > Poales > Poaceae > Triticum > Triticum dicoccoides. Next base: position 247,344,134 of record NC_041391.1, read on the forward strand.
AAGAACCAAGTTTATTTTGTCCAATGATCTTCATGAAAGTTTTTATTATATCCTCCTTGGATATCTATCACTTTGGGACTAGTTTCATATGTTGCTTTTAATAAGCTCGAACAAATATAAGTGAAGAACATGAGCATAATATTTCTTTCTCTCAAAATAATTTAAGTGAAGCAAGAGAGAATTTCTTAAAAAAAATTACTAACTCCCAAATAAATCTAAGTGAATTGTGAGAGCATTTCTTCAAAAGTAATAAAGCACACCGTGCTCAGAAAGATATAAGTGCAGCACTAGAGCAATTCCAAGCTCTAAAAATTTAAGTGAAGCATAGGAGCAAGCATAACATAATTTTTGGTTCTCTCAAATAGGTGTGTCCAGCAAGGATTCAATACTTAAAATAAAATGCAAAACAAGCAAAGACTCATATCATATAAGACACTCCAAGCAAAACTCATAATATGTGACGAATAAAGATATAGCTCCAAGTAAAATATCGATGGTTGTTAGAAGAAAGAGGGGATGCCACTCGGGGGAATCCCCAAGCTTAGTTGCTTGCTACTTCTTGAATAGTATCTTGGGGTGCCTCGGGCATCCTCAAGCTTAGCCTTTTGCTAATCCTTATTCCTCCATCCATTGTAATATCACCCAAAACTTGAAAACTTCAATCACACAAAACTCAACAAAACCTTCGTGAGATCCGTTAGTATAAGAAAGCAAACCACTACTATAATTACTTTTGAAAGCCCATTCATATTTATTTTTGCATTATATGTACTGTATTCCAACTTTTCTATGGCAAAAACTCTTCAAATAAAACCATAGAATCATCAAAACAAGCACACAACGCAAAGAAAACAGAATCTGTCAAAAACAGAACAGTTTGTAGCAATCTGGAAACTTCGAATACTTCTATAACTCTAAAAATTCTGAAAAATTAGGACAGCGTGAATAATTTTTTTATTAATATTCTGCAAAAAGAATCAACTCAAAATCACTCTTCTTGAAAAATGGGAATTATTTTCGTGAGAGCAAAAGTTTATGTTTTTCAGCAAGATCAAATCAACTTTCACCCAAATCATCCCAAAGGCTTTGCTTGGCACAAACACTAATTTAAACCACAAAAACACATCTAATAAGATTCATAATTGGGTATTTTATTGAAGACAACAAGAAAACCTAAAAGCAAAAAGATACAAGTTGGGTTGCCTCCCAACGAGCGCTATCGTTTTACGCCCCTAGCTAGGCATAATGCGAGAATCTAAGTTTTGTCCTCTGTAACCTTATTTTCCTTGGGGGTATTTTTGTCAGGGAGTTTTGCAAATAATACATAAAACACATTATCCATGTAAACCTTAGCACTATCAAGTTGCTTATCATCATAACCCTTTTGATTTTCGATAGCAATCCAAGAATAGTTTTGATTAAAATCATTGAAAACTTGTTGGATCATGTCTAAAACAGGGACTTGCTTTTTAACATTCTCATCAAAGATTTGATTATTTCCAAGCAAATGTCTCAATGCATAATCGCTATTATAAAGTATTTCATCAATCACAGGTTTTTCATGATTCATACCATAAAAATCAAAGATTTCCCTAGCTTCCTATATTATGTAGTCAAATTCATTCATGAGAACAAGAGTGGCTAACTTTTTAGCTTTAGGATTCTTTATAACGGGTAACTCATAGAACAATCTTTGCAAGGTAGGATGAGTACAAATAAATTTATTTAAGTTTCAGAACTAGTGCTGAAATAGCTTCCGCATAAGATTTAGTCCTTTTAAGTATAGGAGCATCATCAAGACTTACTTTTCCAACACAATTGAAGAATTCTTGGATATGTTCTTTTCCCATAAAATTCCCTTGCCCCAAGACAAAAGTTTTGGTATCCAGATTACCCGTACGCTCCATTTTAGGAGTTAGGCCATCATCTGTTTCTGCCATACCAAAATCACTCATGATCGCAAGCAAAAAGATAGATCTGACGAGAAAACGACGAACGAAAAAGAGGGCGAATAAAATGGCAAATTTTTGTGAAGTGGGGGAGAGGAAAATGAGAAGCAAATGGCAAATAATGTAAATTGCAAGAAGATGAGATTTGTGATTAGGAACCTGATTGATGTTGATGATGTCTCCCCGGCAATGGCGCTAGAAATTCCTTTTGATGTCTGCAAGAACTACGTCGGTATTTCGCCAAAGAGGAAGGGATGATGCAGCACAATGACGGTAGGTATTTCCCTCAGTGATGAGACCAAGGTTATTGAACTACTAGGAGAACCACGCAACACAACGTAAACAACTCCTGCACACAAATAACAAATACTCGCAACCCGACGTGTTAAAGGGGTTGTCAATCTCTTTTGGGTAACGGCGCCAGAAATTGGCACGGAGACGGGAGAAGGTTGTAATAGATTGGATAAATAGATCAGAAATAAAATAAAATGCAGCAAAGTATTTTTGTATTTTGGGTTTAATAGAACAGAAAATAGAAGCAAATAAAAATAGATCGTGAAGGCAAATATATTAAAGAAGAGACCCGGGGGACCATAGGTTTCATTAGTGGCTTCTCTTGAGAAAAATAGCAAACAGTGGGAAAACAATTACTATTGGGCAATTGATAGAACTTCAAATACTCATGATGATATCCAGGCAATGATCATTATATAGGCATCACGTCCAAGATTAGTAGACCGACTCCTGCCTGCATCTACTACTATTACTCCACACATCGACCGCTATCCAGCATGCATTTAGTGTATTAAGTTCACGGAAAAATGGAGTAATACTACAAGAATGATGACATGATGTAGACAAGATCTATTTATGTAGATAGACCCCATCTTGTTATCCTTAATAGCAACGATACATACGTGTCGTTTCCCCTTCTGTCACTAGGATCAAGCACTGTAAGATCAAACCCATCACAAAGCACCTCTTCCCATTGCAAGATAAATAGATCAAGTTGGCCAAACAGAACCCAAATATTAGATAAGGAATACGAGGCTATAATCAATCATGCATATAAGAGATCAAAGAAGACTCAAATAACTTTCATGGATAAAAACATAAATCTGATCATAAACTCAATGTTCATCGGATCCCAACAAACACACCGCAAAAAGATTTACATCATATGGATCTCCAAGAGACCATTGTATTGACAATCAAGAGAGAGAGAGAGAGAGGAAGCCATCTAGCTACTAATTATGGACCCGTAGGTCTATAAAGAACTACTCACGCATCATCGGAGAGGCACCAATGGACATGATGAACCCCTCCGTGATCGTGCCTAGATTAGATCTGATGTTTTTGGAACTTGCAGCGGCTGGAATTGATTTTCGTCGACTTCCCTAGGGTTTCTGGAATATTGGGGTATTTATAGAGCAAAGAGGCGGTGCAGGAGGCCACCGAGGTGGGCATAACCCAGCTCGGCGCGCCTGGGCCCCTAGGCACGCCCTGGTGGATTGTGCCCCCCTCGGGGCACCCCTCTGGTACTTCTTCGGTCTATCTTGTGTCTTCTGGTCTAGAAAAACTCCACAAAAAGTTTCGCTACGTTTGGACTCCGTTTGGTATTTGTCGTGGAATAGTCATGGTAGATGTCCTAGCGAAAGGACTTAGTCGTGGAGTCATCGCAACTAGGTTAGCTGAAAGGGGTTAACTGGGACAAAGGACATATGAGTTTATACTGGTTCGGCCCCTTGCGGTGAAGGTAAAGGCCTACTCCAGTTTTGAGGTGGTATTGCTTATGTCTCGATTACCAGGGAGCGAATCCGCTTGACCTAGCTTTCGATCTATTGTTTCTTGCCCTGAATCGCCGCCGGGTCATCCCTTTATATACACAGGTTGATGCCAAGCGGTTCACGGAGTCCCGGCCAGCTCATAGACAACGTGTCCGGCTCGGTGACTATCTATACATGCCTTACAACACAAGTCTTACACATATGGCGGTTTACTTCTATGAGCCTTAAGTCGTCCTTGGGCCTTGGGCCCTTGCTTGTGAACCGCCATCTTCAATATCCTCGTGGGCTTCATATCATGAAACGCCATAGGTATAACCCAGCCCCACCTGGGCGGGTCATACCTAATAGTTATATCCCCAACATTAGGCCCTAGGTTGATTTGAACTGGTTCATGTCAATCTTCAACACTTAGAAAAAATCTTCCCTTCTTCCTTTGTGAGAGAATTCATAACCCGCCATGACGTCATCTCGTGGACTTGTGATAACCCGCCATGATGTCACCTGTCATTAATTTACACAATACCCAATATATCTCAACGGATCTTTTATCTTTAATAACTGTCTCGAGAATCGAGGTGCCTGAGTAGCTGGATAACCATGTTTTGGCCTCCTCGCTTTTCGCGCCAACTTATTAGCCTTCTCCTTATAAATATTCATGAACAATATCTTCTCATTCTCCCCTCTTTCCCATGTCTTCCTCCTCTCTCGACTCTCCTGTCACTCGAGCTCCACTGCCGCTACGAAGCACACCGTCCTCCTCGTCCTTGGCTGCTGCATCAACCTGAACGGACCAGAGAACGACAGTGCTCCTCCGCAGTTCATCTACCTCTGTAAGTGCTCACCCTCATGTACTCTAGATCTGCATTAGTGTTTCTGAGTTCTTCGTGTTCTTTGTAGTTCGTCGTTCATCTTCAACCCTAGCATCCTTTGATCTGGAAATAGCATATAACTTGCGCGGTAGTAGTTTTGTCCCTGCTTTCAATACCAGCGGATCCTTTTTCCTTGAAACAAGATCTCCTCAGAACTATGAACTCCCTTGTTATGCTTTTAGGTTTTGATTTATTTTCTTTTTCTGAACTACCACTGATCCAGAATAATAATTGTAATCTGTGAAACCTGTTTGTCCAGTACTTAGCAAAAAATTGCTTCCTGATAGATCCACCTGGTCATGGCGGCTTACACCACCGACTGTAACTAGATTTAACACTTTAGCAAGCTTCACTCTTTGATGGATATCAGTCTGTTCATGGCGGCTTACATAACCCGCTGTAGCTAGTCATATATCATTAGGCCCCTTTTTAAGCTGCCATTCTGAATAGGTATTAGAATGCTCTTCCTCCCGCTTAATTTAAACTGGCAAACTTGTTCTTTTCCTTTTTAGGCTTCTTTCTTCGCAATGGCCCCAAAGACAACCACTTCCTGTATCTGGGTTCCCTCCATTGTCACTGAGAGCACACTCCAGGACTTTGTGAAAACCGGCTATTTGCCAAAGAAGATTGTCATGCATTATCGCGCCCCAAGCCGAAAGAAGAGAAACCTTAACCAAAAGATGATGACATCACTGTCTTTATTGATCACATGAACCCGGGGCTTCTCACCACCCGGCTCAAAATTCTTCCGAGATGTTCTGCACTTTTTTAATCTTCATCCTCAAGACATTGGACCCAATTCCATGTCAAATATATGCAATTTCCAAGTTTTCTGTGAGGTGTATCTTCAAGAGGAGCCCAGTGTGGAGCTATTCAGAGAGTACTTTTATTTGAACTGCCAGAATGAGTACTCAAATGGACCAAGCTTGGAACTTGGCGGGATCTCAATTTAGCAACGGAGAGATGCTATTTTCCCTTATGCGCGCCTGCCGAGTCACCCTAAGGATTGGAATCAGACATGGTTCTATTGCAAGGATACCTCTCCGGCTGACGAGAATGGACTGCCCGATTTCGCGCCTTGCATCTTGAATCAAATCATCCTCTCCCTGACAAGCTGACAGCTGTCGAACGCAAAAAAACTCGCCCCTACCATTGCCAAGGTTAAGGCTCTATTGGGAAACAGCTTAACTGGCATTGACTTGGTTCGATGCTGGGTTGCATGGCGGATCATCCCCTTGAGTTGCCACACCGGCTTAATGTGCACCTACACGGGTAGCAAAAAGGATCCACTACGCCATAGCTCCGAGGATTTAACTGACAACGCCATTAACGAGATGACGAAGTCTCTTCTGCATGAAAGCCCAGTAAACTGCCCTTTTTGCAAATCTAACCCGACACCAGAAGTAAGCTGCCAAATTACTTATTTTACCTTCATCCTTAACACTTTGTTTTAACTCAACTTTGACGACTTTGACAGGTTGATGATGACTTTTGGAAGAAGGAGTATGACCATGAAGCTGCCAAAAGGGCCAGGAAAGCCAAGAAGGCCACCAAGAGAACTGCCAAGAAGAAGGGAAAGAAACCCAATGCTTCCGAGCTGCTTGAACTGGATGACAGCTCTGAGTCAGAGGTAGCCCTTGATTCTCTTGGCTCCTTTTTCAACCATCTTATTGACATTGACTATCATCAGGATGACACGGGGACCAATCAAGCAATCGAGGAAGAGGTAACTATTATTTCCTCTGACTCCGAGCCCTTGCTGAGACAGATATTTTGAAGAGTAACCCAGAAAGTAAGCTTTTCACACCCCTTAGCTCATCTGGATCCTCAATTTCTTTTGAAGCAACAGCAACACAAAAGCCGGCGACAGACTCGGACGAGCAAGGACGAAGAATTATCTTCCGGCTTACCCAATACTCCAAGGAAGCGTAGAAACGAGGTCACTTTGACTTAAACTCTTTTTATCCTCTGGCGGGTCTCATCTGCCAACCACTTAATTCATCCGACTCAAATTACCAGGAGACGTCGCGTTCCTTTTCCGGCGATTCATCTAAGTCTCATGTACCGGCTTTCAAGACTGCTCCCAGGTAATAACAATTACTTATCATTTGCTCATTATGATTATTTATACTTATACTGACCTCTCATGATTCATGCAGTGGGAAAGCCAAGCATAGAAAGAAGGCCAAGGTGACCGAGCCGGCTGAAGGCCCAAAAGTTAATTTGCCGGAGCAACAAATCCCAGCACCTGAAATCTTCGTTCCTCAATCGCCGGAGCCAATTCTTGACGTTCCACCAGTAACTTCTGAGCCTCCTACTGATCAAGCCAACGATGCCCATTTGAACCCTGAAACATCAAGCCCCGTTAAGACGGCTGACACACATGATGATGATGTAGTGATTACCAACACCGACTTTAGAGAGCCGGGAAGACCCACTGCCCTGGCCAAACACTCTGCCAAGGAAGAACACATTGACCAGTGCAAAGTGAGATTTGATGTCTCCAATTACTCTCAACTGAGCATTGGTGAAATATATTCTGGCTTTGTCAGTCAAGTACACAGCAGTCGTGAACTTGAAGTTGACATGGTGAAACATATGCACCAAGAATTTGAGGTAAGAGCTCTTCCTTTATTGAGTTATGCACATCCTGTCAGCCCCCAAGTCTACAGTGTATGATGAATATGCTATAGACTTAGATTAACCATGAGCATAAGTAATACCCTTTGATAGAATCCTTTAAAATCTGGCTTAAGCATCCGGTTTAGAACAGATCTTGAGTGACTTAACACTGAATCCGTAGCCCCCAAGGGCTGGTTTAATTAGCATGAATGAGCCGGTCCTTTATATCCTTGTGTAGAAAGTAGAACTTTACTTGTGTAATTCTCATGAACCGGCTGTAGCCATTTTGTAGTAGAACTAGGTCACTGTAAAGTAGTTACAAAAAACAAGCAATATGCATTAGCCCCCAAGTACCAAGTACTCTTGCTCGCAAAGTGCTTGGGACTTATTCACATAAGCCGTTGCATGAGTAATTTTTTCGGTAGACATTAGCCCCAAAGTGCCAAGTGTTGTTGCTGGCAAAAGGCTTGGGACTTCATGTTTTTAGCTTAAATTTGAATGATGATTTTGATCCGGTTACGTACAGACCACCACTGCTTAGCTTCAATCAGAGCTGTATGACCTGAAGACTCGTCTGGAGCTGCAAGAATCTGAGACCCGGAAGGCGGACTCAAAGTTCCAATCCAGCGTGACTGAAACGGAGAAATTAAAAACCAGCTTTGAAGTAGAAAAAAGTGCTTGGGCTGAAGAGAAGACGGCCTTGACACAGCAGGCTGAGAAGGCGGAGGCGGCTCTCCAGAAAGCAACCACTGAACTGACCGGCTTAAAGCACCATGTGTCTCAGATGGTTTCTGCTATCTTTGGTAATCGCCTTACTAATATTCATTTAAATGTCTTTCTTGACTGATATAAGCCGCCTCTAATCCATCCATGACTATTATGCAGGCCCCAAGAGCACCAATCTCAACTAGGATATGCTTGTGAAGCTGAAGGCGGTTTACACGCTAGTGGAGCAACTTTATACTGGGGCTCAGCATGCATTGGCCACAATTTCTCCATCTAACCAAGCCCCCACTCTCTTGGTTGACGTGTTGAGGAAGCTTTCCATTCTACCTGAGAGGTTTAGTGAGATGAAGTGATCATCTGCAAGAGCCGGAGCTGTCACGACTTTAATCCGAGCCAAAGCATGGCTACCGGAGCTAGACTCGGGCGATATATTTATCGGATATACAAGCTTTAAAGAAGATGGCACCCCTTTTGACAAGAAAGACTTTGTCGCCTGCGTGAAGAACATACGTCCCCTGGCAAGTCTGATTGCTAATGAGACAGACCTCGCCAAATATCAGCCGACTTATGACTTGGAAAATCAGAAGATGCCAACACCGTCTTACAAAGTGAAGGACCTGATTCCCGCAATCCGTAAGCACACTTTTTCTCCTGAAGTTGACCCGTACGAGCCTATAGATGATGACGCTGAATTCCAACCCTTAAATGGCATTGACTGGTCATCACCAACCTTCCAGGAAGTAGAACAGGACTAACAAGCGAAGAGGGGTAATCGGGAAGCTTTAGGCCATCAGAGTCAAGAAGATTGATCCGCTGGGCGGTTCCTATTTGTGACCTTCTAAAAAATAGTTAATCATTTTGACTCCTTGAGTCATGTAATAGGGTAGCAATAACTTTGCTCTGCCATGCCATCGTGCACGTTTATATTGTGCTCAACGCTATTAAGACGCCACTTGATAGTTATCCTTTTAGACTTATCATGATGTTGATTAGTGCAGCTAATTTTTTTGAATTATCCTACACACAAGTAGAGCACAAGAGCCCTTGGCGGTTTACCGTAGGGCGGGTCATAATACCTCACATATAACCACTAATGCTTAAAACAGTTAACCCAAATTTAGACATAATTATAATAACAATATCATACCTGTGATATTGAATCGTACTGCCGGTTTACGATACCTGTGCAGTAAGGGTGAGCACCCAAAGCTTTAGAAGCCAAGACTTCCAAGTGCTTGATATCATCATGTATGGGCGATTTGTCGCCTCCCATTAAGCCGGGTAATAGAAACCACGGGTATGCTTCAAATATGAGCTGTGAGATTAAAGGCTACATGGCCGGATTCACTTGAAACCAAAAAGGCAAGATAATATCAAGAAGAACCGGAAAAATCTTCAAAGAATCAAGACAAATGAGAAAAAATGAGGCTATGCTTCGAATACGAGCAGGAAGCCAGACCAAAAGGGTTAATAGCTATGATTCGAATACGATCAGGAAGCTCCCAAATGGTTTTTTGGCATTGCGCCGATCAAAGGGGTACCAACAGCTACGATTCAAATACGATCAGGAAGCCCCCAGTGACCATAATGATTAATGGCTATGATTCGAATACGATCAAGAAGCCGGACCAAAAGGGTTAATGGCTATGATTATACGACCAAGCCCCCAAGTGGTTTGTGATGTTTAACAGCTATGGTTCGAATACGACCAGGAAGCCAGGCCAAAAGGGTTAATGGCTATGATTCGAATACGACCAAGCCCCCAAGTGGTTTGTCATATTTAACGACTATGCTATGAATACGACCAGGAAGCCGGACCAAGGGTTAATGGCTATGATTCGAATACGACCAAGCCCCCAAGTGGTTTGTGATATTTAACGGCTATGGTTCGAATACGACCAGGAAGCCGGACCAAGAGGGTTAATGGCTATGATTCGAATATGGCCAAGCCCCCAAGTGGTTTGTGATATTTAACGGCTATGGTTCGAATATGACCAGGAAGCCGGACCAAGAGGGTTAATGGCTATGATTTGAATACGACCAAGCCCCCAAGTGATCATGAAGTTATGATGAGGAAGACTCATTATTCTTGAAGATGAAACAACAGAGGCCCAACTTTATTATAATCATCATATTATATACATCATCAAAATATGTACATCATAAGAGCCGGTGGCTCAAGTGTAGTAAGGCCGGAGATGAGCAATATTCCATGGCCGGCGGGTCTCCTCCTCCGACTTACGTGAGTCCTTGTGCTCTTGAATATCGATAAGGTAGTATGACCCATTGTTCAAGTTCTTGCTGACCACAAAGTGCCCTTCCCAAGGTGGGGATAACTTGTGCACATCAGTTCGATCTTGAATGAGCCGGAGCACCAAATCACCTTCTTGAAAGGTTTTGGACTTAACCCGGCGGCTATGGTAACAACGCAAATCTTGTTGGTAAATCGCCGAGTGGGCTGCCGCAAGGTCACGCTTCTCATCTAGCAGGTCAAGTGCATCCAGGCGTGCTTGTTCATTATCGGCTTCAACGTAAGCCGCCACGCGGGGTGAGTCATGATGGATGTCACTAGGGAGAATAGCCTCTGCTCCGTATACCATGAAGAAAGGCGTGTAACCCGTAGATATGTTGGGGGTAGTATTGATACTCCATATCACTGAAGGTAGCTCCTCTACCCAACAAACCGGCGTCCTTTGCAAAGGAACGATAAGCCGGGGCTTGATGCCTCTAAAAATTTCTTGATTGGCTCTTTCAGCTTGACCATTGGATTGGTGAGCTACTAACAACACGTCAAGTCGAATATGCTCACTTTGACAAAACTCTTTCATAGCACCCTTGGACAGATTAGTGCCATTATCAGTTATGATGCTATGAGGAAAACCAAAGCAAAAAATCACCTTTTTAAGGAATTGAACCGCCGTTGCCGCGTCACACTTACTGACCGGCTCTGCTTCGATCCACTTTGTGAATTTGTCAACCGCCACCAAAAGGTGGGTCTTTTTATCCTTGGAACTTTTAAAAGGCCCAACCATATCAAGCCCCCAAACTGCGAATGGCTGTCGGCGTTCTGGGAACGGGGGTACCCAGACTTGCCTGCCTGCAGTCTGCAGCGTGGCTCAAGGAGTGACCTAGTACGGCCCATCTACGTCAACACATGCTCAAGACCCTTGCGAGGGGCCAAGCCTCGCAGGGCGGACGACAGGAGGCTTCCTTAGGCACGGCCTCGTAAGGATGGCTCACGAGGAGGCGGAGAGATCAAGGCGGGGTGCCTCACGAGGTGCCCGTGACGGAAGCCATGACGACCAAGGCCAGGCGGGCGCCGGCCTGCGCAGAGTCCTTGTTTCCCCTTTGGTGCAAAGGGGGCAAGCGCAGGCAAGGGTATCAAGCAAAGGTAACCATTTCGGTGCAACAAGACCAAGACCAGCAGGATGGCAGAACGGAGGTCATCGTGGAGCCCAAGCCAGCGTCATTGTTATGGTCTTTTGGCAGGAGAGGACTAACTTTAGTTAGGATAAGTGTACTAGATGTTCCCCTTCAAAATGGCCAATTGTTGGCGCCCTTCCCGCTCAATATTTAGGAAGAGGCCCGGGGCCTTCGCCTATAAATAGGACTAGCCACCCATAGGGTAGGGCATCGAGAAAGATATCAAGAGAGAGGCGACTGAACTCCCCTAGCAGTTCATCGCACCAACCAAGAACAGACCCTCGCGAGGCTGTTCTTCCCTTGTATTGTTCCTTGTCAGCCCTAGAGGCAATCCACGCACCACAAACTGGAGTAGGGTATTACACCACAATGGTGGCCTGAACCAGTATAAATCTTGTGTCCCTAGTGTTGTTCTTCGTGTAGTTTAGATCCTAGCGAGGTGGTGAAGCATGGGTAGGCTGAGGGTGTGATCTCCGTGCGCACCCCATTGTTCGAACCTCAAGGGTCTGTCGGAACCCGAAATCCGACATTTGGCGCGCCAGGTAGGGGTGTGCCGGAATCTACCCTCCTTCGCCTCGTGTTTCACCGCCCGTCGCATCATCATCATCATGTCCGGCGACCCCACGGGCAACCCAGATCCCTGGGAGGCCTGGCCCGCCCACGCAGAGCTGCTTGCCCAGGGCGACCTCAACACCGTGCTCCAGGCAGCCCGCGGTCCGCAGGGTGCTGCGGGCCGCGGGTGACGCGGTCAGGCGACACCAGCCCTCACACCGCGGCAGGTGCAGTCGGCAGCGAGGGCCTCGAGCCACGCCGCGGCCACGGCGCCGTACTCACGGCGGGAGTAGGCGAACTCAAGGGCCGCGCTCATGGTAGCTCGGGAACTACTGCAATGCAGGCTGCTCGAGGGCGGCCATGACGTACTACTGGAGCGGGTGACAGAGCTCCTGGGCTCCGTCGCCTCGGGGGCTCCCCCCTTCTGCAGCTGTCGCCTCAGGCCCAAGGTGGACCGCACGGAGGCCCCACATGCGCCTGCACAGCCCCCAACGGACTCCAGGGCCACTCCAACGCCAACTTGGCCCTCAGCACCTGGCCACCAACGGCGCCGCCTCCGCCTCCGACCTACGAAGGGGGATCGACTACGGCCCACGGTCCCAGTGAGCCGCCACGCTACCACTCCCAGGTTGGCATCGTGAGCAGAACTGTGTGGCACATGGGGCACTATGGCGAGGCATTCGGGGCGGCGGCCCCGGAAGCGTATGTGCCCCACATGATGGATCAAGGACACACGCAGGAGGAAGACCATGGCCAATTCCTCGGCCCAGGCTGGGGAGAAGAAGCACCCGAGGCTGAGCTCTTTCAGGAGCCAAGGGAAGGCCCCGTCGACCGCGCCGGAGGCAGTGACTATCGGGTACCGCTAATCCCTCAGGAACAGGCATACGCTAACCATGGATCACAGGAGGTACAGGTCGTTGCAGCGGGTGGCTGCCCCAATCCAGCAGCTCCCCACCCCCCAGGAGGAGGGCACCGGGGGCTGGAGGAGAGGGGCCGAGATCTGGCCTCGCCCACACGGCGCTCGGAGAAAGGCGCCCTCAGGAGGTAGGCACTCTGCCGGGGAGGTGCCCCAGGGCCTACCCCTGGCAGAGGACCCGTGGTCATCGGGGGAACTGCTGGCGACCGCTCTATCCCATCAGCGGCGTCCTCGGTCTCCGGCCTACGTTGGTGGCAATAGAGTGTGGCGCAAGGCGGGGCCCTCGTCTGGCGATATGAAGCAAGGCCGGTACCTGTGAAGAAGGCCCAGTGCCTATGAAGCTCGCCGCCCCGTGGCACTCTCACGTAATAATGAGTGGGGCCGTACACGCCCTGGAGTCTTCGGAGAGCCGTCCTCGGGCCTCGGGGGCTCCCGCCCACGCCTAGTGGCAGCGCTTAGCTCCGCGCTGGTGAGAAGACGTCGAAGACTAGACTAGGTGTTGGACGCGGCCTTTTCTGCTTTTACTGCTTTTCCCCTTGGTTGTTGCTTTTCCCTGTTTGGATTTAAGTTGGATTTGAGCTTAAAACTTGCGTGTGTCCGGGGAAGGGGTTTTTGGTCTCGTTCGAGCAATCTCTTGCGTTCTGGTTGCCGCTTTGCGTCCGTCCGAGTTTCAGCTGCCTCCCCTTGCGAGCCCCTCACGAGTTGGGCCAGGCCCAGCATGAACGCAGCCCAGACTGCCATCGGCACGCCCTCTCAGGAGGATCTACTTGCAGGTTCAACAGGCTCGTTCAGGAGACACTCAGGACACCACAACCCTCCGCAGGCTAGCTCCGGGCCCACACGGGACAAAGGTAAACAAGTCAGTCGGCTCGCCATAAACTAGTTGCCCGGCGCAGGCACACGGGTGATGTCGTGTCTACAAATACGCTAACTGCAAGTTTTTACACGAGGGGCTCCCCCTCCCAAAATGCTCTTACAACCTCCTGGGCCAAGCCCGAACTCTCTTTGCGCAGGCTAAAAACAGGAACAGCACACGGTCAATTAGATAAATCCCCCAATGCATCCCCAGGGACACCTCCGGAGCCGCCGCTGGTGTCGCTGGCCTCGCCATCGCCTCCTACGTCGCCGCCAATAGCACCTGGGTCATTCACCACTCCGCCCTCACCAGCACCCGGGCCATTCACCACTCCGCCCTCGTCGGTGGCTACGACCACGCCGTAGTCGTCAGTGGTGAAGGCCCGAACCAGGGCGTCCATGTTGTCTTCCACCCAGCTCACCAGATTGTCCCGGACAGCCAAGGGCACCGGAGCGATGGCGGCATCAAAGTCGAAGTGGGGATCCATGTTCTGAAGGTGACTGAAGACGCGGGAGAAAGCACACCCAAGTAGGGCATGGCTCCTCTCCTCCACCAACCTGTCGGCTCTACCCGAACGGGCCTCCAGCTGCGTCACCATGTCGGTAAAGAACTGAAGGTTACCAGCATAGTTGACCACATGAGGTTCCCCAATGGCTGCCTCGCAGATGATACCCAAGGCCGTGTTGGCTCTTTCCCGGAGCTCGCGGAGCATGGGGCTGTGCACGTGCTCCAAAGTCTGCCGCTGGCGTATCTCGACCTCGTTCCGCCGTGCGACGGCCTCGGCCGCATCCACCCTTTGGTGGAGAAGAAGCACCTCGGCACGGGAGGAAGCCAGTTCCACCTATGCCGCGCCAAGGGCGGACCCGATAGCATCCGCATGCCGCATCACTTCATCTAGCTTGGCCTTCAGGGCGGCAGTCCTGCCCTCTGCTTCGACCTGGATCAGCTCAAGCCTTTCCTCGAACTTGCGCTCAAGGTTCGAGCGAGCCGCCGCCACCTGGCGGTCAACTTCTTCTGAGGCTCGGGCTTCCCTCGTGGCGACATCGTCCTCTGCTTGCGCCACCATGCGCTCCCTCGTCTCCAATCGCTCAAGTTCCAGGGCACGCTCAGTGGCCTCCAGCCTCAGTGCCTCCTCACATTTTTGAAGCTCTGCCTGATCGACCGAGCCCCCCCCTCCATCGACGCAAGGGCCGCCTCATGCAACTCCACCTGTTGCTCTAGGGAGCTACTCCGGGCCCAGAGCTCCCACGCCCGCTCTTCTGCGGCCCTGCGCCGCTGATTGGCCTCCTGAGCCTCCTCGACGGCCCGGGAGCAGGCCTCCCGAGAAGCTGCCAGCGACGCCTTGGCCTTCTCGTTGTCGAGGTCACGCTGGTGGCGCGCAAGGGCAACGGCCACCTTCAGCTTGCGCCTCTCCTCAGCTAGGCGTGGGCCCTCGGCCTCAAGGCGCGCGTCCTCGTCAGCAAGCTCCGCACCAAGCTGTCTCACCGCGTCCGCCGCCCTCCGGAGGAACCCTTGGTGGATGGCGCGGCGCTCCCGAGCACGCTCAAGCACGTCTTCCGCATCACCATCCACCTCGGACGCGCGAGGAGGGCCACGGATCAGCACTCCCCCGCTGGGCAGGGGGCTGCGGGCTGGCGCCCTCGCGATGGCCGGGCGCGCGTCGCCAGAAGCTTGGTCCAGAGCCAATTCTCCCTCCAAGGAAGATCGCAAGGCCGACCTCAGCCAGTCGCCGTCCACAACCAGTCGAAGAGCCCAGGGCAGGCTGGCTATGCCTCAGGAGGGCTCGCGAAGGACGAACGAGAGGGGTGCAGAGCCAAGACGCACCACAGGATGGCCCACCTCTCCAACCGGCCTCACCACAAGGGCGATGCTGGAGCCCGGGACGCTTGGGGAAGTTGGAGAGGGCGAGGCCTGGAGAGATGGATCCTCAGCCACCTCTGTGAACTCGGCAGGAAGGGCCCTGCAGGGTAATGATCAGCTGAAGCAGCAGGAGAGTAAGGAACAGAGGAAGGGAAAGGCTTACTAATCGATGGCGAAGTACTTCCCGCGCTTCAATAGGCGACAAGGGTAATCATCACCGAAGGTATCCCTTCTCTTTCTGAGAGCCTCGAAGTCCACAGGAAGCGACCCAGAAGCTCGGCGCAGGGGTCAGCTTGCGACGAGGGCGAAGCGCCAAGGTGCCCGGCGTCGGGGGCCTCGCCCAGAGACACGTCGCCAGACGCCACGCCAAGGAGGGTGGCCGGGCCTTCAGGGGCCTCTGTCACGGGAGCCGCATGCCGTGGCTCGGTACCTTCAGTCACCGCAGGGCGAGCCTCAGGAGTTGCCACCTCAGGAGTACCGCGTGGCGTCATCTTCTCGGAGGCGGCCCCCTCAGCCCCCGGCGCCCCTTGCCTCCCAGCTCCACCACTCGAGGAAGGACCGTCGTGGGCAACCGAAAGGGCAACCACCACAACTGGGTTCTCGCGGGGTCCCGTGAGGCCTGCAGGACGCAACCCCCATTCATCGAAGCTGGGCATCTGCTTCACGAAATCGCCTCTGTTTGAGCAAAGGTACAGCAAGGCGCCCCCATGCCGGATGCTGCCAGGAGAAGGGTCCCCGGTCAGGATCATGAGAACCTTCCTCAGCACTTCGGGCGTCAGATCTTCCTCTTGGAGCCTCATGCGGTCTTCACGTCCCTTGAAGGCCCACATCCGCCGGGAATGACGCTAGAGAGGGGCAATGCGACATAGGAGAAACTCCTTCACCACCTTGGGTGCCGTCACACCGAGCGACCTCAAGTAAGTGAAGCGATGCCAAATGAAGACGAGCCGGGGGCTCGTGAGCGTCTCCTGGCCCCAGCCCGAGTTGGGGATAGCGGGCACGGTTGGCTCCGAAAGCAGGGGGCTGGGCACCCCAACGTCCACGTACAGCCACCGCTCATGAAACCCGGTTGCGGGCGGAGGAAGGCTGAAGTCGATCCCCGAAGCCACTGTTTCTGGTGCGGCAAGGAAGCTCACACACCCCGAGCATTGGGTAGGATCGCTGAGACGCAGAGAGAAGAAGTGGCGCAGCAAGGCAACTGAAGGAGGGATGCCCATCATCGCCTCGCAGACAAAAGCGAAAACGACAAGAAGAGTAATGGATTCGGGACCCAAATGCATCATGTGGATCTGGTAATGAGAAAGCACAACATTGAAGAAATTGGAAAAGGGGGGAACCAGACCCGCCCACAGAGCATCGGCGAAGTACTAGACCTCGGTGAATGTCCTGTCAATGGAGAAGTGGGACGCGGGCCAGACCATTGTCCTCCCGCACTCATTGAAGATGGTGGCGATGGCGGAATTGACCTTGTCCGAGCCTTCCCGGTTGAGTATGATCGACCAGTCGACAGCGGGAGCCACCGATGGCGACGGGCGGGGCGAGGGCACATGCTTTGGCCCTTTCCCCTTCTTCGTCAGGGCCATGGCAACAGGAAGGGGAGGATGCAAGATTGGACTGGAAACAGAAGCTGGAGCTCGAGAGAAGGAAGAGCAGAAGGCGCGCGAGCGGCGAGAAGGGGGGAGATTGTGTGCAACGGCGGGTCTGCCTAGCTGGGGCGCAAAATAAGGAGGCGTGGGGAACAGGGATGCCCACATCCAACCAACCGCCACGCGACGCCCAAGGCCGCAGGCTATTGGGGCCCGTGGCGCTTCGCACTTGCCTCTTCGCTTCTCTACTAAGCCAAGTCCAAGTGCGCCTTGGGCTCGGGGGCTACTGTCGGCGTTCTAGGAACGGGGGTACCCAGACTTGCCTGCCTGCGGCCGGCGACATGGCTCAAGGAGTGGCCCAGTACGGCCCATCTACGTCAACACATGCTCAAGACCCTCGCGAGGGGCCAAGCCTCGCGGGGCGGATGACAGGAGGCTTCCTCGGGCACGGCCTCGTCAGGCTGGCTCGCGAGGAGGCGGAGAGATCAAGGCAGACGCAAGTCATGACGACCAAGGCCAGGCGGGCACCAGGCAGGCGCCGGCCTGCGCAGAGTCCTTGTTTCCCCTTTGGTGCAAAGGGGGCAAGCGCAGGCAAGGGTAAGAAAAGGCAACCATTTCGGTGCAACAAGACCAAGACCATCAGGATGGCAGAATGGAGGTAATCGTGGCCCAAGCCAGCATCATCGTCAGGGTCTTTTGGCAGGCGAGGACCAACTTTAGTCAGGATAAGTGTACTAGATGTTCCCCTTCAAAATGGCCAATTGTTGGCGCCCTTCCCGCTCAATATTTGGGAAGAGGCCTGGGGCCTTCGCCTATAAATAGGACTAGCCACCCACAGGGTAGGGCATCGAGAAAGATATCAAGCGAGAGGCGACTGAACTCCCCTAGCAGTTCATCGCACCAACCAAGAACAGAGCCTCGCGAGGCTGTTCTTCCCTTGTATTGTTCCTCGTCAGCCCTAGAGGCAATCCATACACCACAAACTAGAGTAGGGTATTACACCACAATGGTGGCCTGAACCAGTATAAATCTTGTGTCCCTAGTGTTGTTCTTCGTGTAGTTTAGATCCTAGCGAGGCGGTGAAGCATGGGTAGGCTGAGGGTGTGATCTCCGCGCGCACCCAATGTTCGAACCTCAAGGGTCTGCCGGAACCCAAAATCCAACAACGGCCAAGTAATTGGAATCATCCTCAATTCTTGAGCCGGTACATGAGCTCGCCGTGAAAATTTCTGACAACCATCACATTTACTGACCAAATCCTCCGCATAAGCATGAGCCGTCAGCCAATAAAATCCATGACGAAATGCCTTGGCCACAAGGGACTTTGAACCAGCATGATTACCACAATCTCCTTCATGAATCTCATGAAGAATATCACGGCCCTCCTCGGGAGAAACGCAATGCTGAAACGCCCCACTGACATTGCGACGGTGCAACTCACTATTCGCAATTGGCATTGACTTAGACCACCGGGTTATCTGTCTGGCCAAAGTTTCATCCTCAGGTAATTCACCCCGAGTCATATAAGCCAAGTATGGTACTGTCCAATCTGGGATAGCGTGAAGAGCCACCACCAATTGTGCCTCCGGGCCAGGAACAGCCAGATCCTCCTCTGTAGGCAACTTGACAGAAGGGTTATGCAGAATATCCAAGAAAGTGTTCGGTGGCACCTGTTTACTCTGAGATCCCAATGGGTTAATGCATCAACTGCCTAATTTTTTCTGCGATCAATGTGTTCCACTTGATAACCCTTGAAGTGCCCAGCAATAGCATCAACTTCGCGGCGATATGCCGCCATGAGTGGATCCTTAGAATCCCATGTACCTGAGACTTGCTGAGCCACCAAGTCTGGACCGCCGAAACATCTCACCCGGCTTAAGTTCATCTCCTTAGCCATCCAAAGACCATGGTGCAGGGCTTCATACTTAGCTGCATTGTTAGTACAGAGAAACATAAACCTTAGAACATAAGAAAACTTGTCACCTCGAGGGGAAGCTAAGAAAACTCCAGCCCCTGAGCCCTCCAATTGTCTGGACCCATCAAAGTGAATAGTCCAATATGTGTTATCTGGCTTCTCTTCAAGCATCTGCAGTTCTGTCCAATTGTTGATGAAATCCACAAGTGCTTGAGACTTGATGGCGGTGCGAGGCATATATTTCAAACCATGAGGTCCAATCTCAATGGCCCACTTGGCTACCCGCCCTATGGCTTCTCTGTTTTGAATAATATCCCCTAAGGGAGCATAAATGACCACAGTAATGAGATGACCCAGAAAATATTGCTTAAGCTTCTGTCTGGCCATGAACACCCCATAAACGAGCTTCCGCCAGTGTGGATACCTCTGCTTGGACTCAATAAGCACTTCACTCATATAGTAAACCAGCCGTTGAACCAGATATTCCTTGCCAGCCTCCTTCCGTTCCACCACAATTGCTACACTGACGGCCCGGGCGTTAGCAGCCACATATAATAACAATGGCTCCTTACAATACAGAAAAAAGACACATCCGTGACATTTTGGGCCGAACAATTTTTTTTCTGTCATACTTATGACACTTCTATGATGATAATCGTGAAAAAACCCGGTATCATCATAGATGTGGTGGGATCCTACTTCTATGATAAAAAATCATGACAGAAAATGAGCTTTTCATCCTGGGCGGGCCGAAGATGCAGCTGCATGACATTCTTTGGGCCGTCCATGACGGAAAAAACCGTGCTAGAAGCGAGGGCGAGGAAAATATTGGGGAATTCCCGGTTATGGTGGGTGGTCGGGGGCTGAGCGATGCGCATTTCTCTCATACCGTACATGCGTGGGTGTGAGGCATTGGGCTCTAACTGAACCCGAGCGAGGCGTCGCCTAACTGAACCCGAGCGATTGCACTGCAGGCTATGCGTTACTGAACCCGAGCGATCGATCGGTGGCTATTAACTGAACCCGATCAAGCGATTCCTTCGCTACTGCTGCTAACTGAAGCCGATCGATGCTGCCTCTGGATGAACAGTGAGCGTTCCCCCGGGGGGCTGGATGAACAGTTCCCGGTGGGGGTGGATGAACAGAACCCCGTGGTGTTGCCTCTGGATGAACAGGACCCCGATCAATCGAGCCGGTTGGGGCTAGATGAACAGGACCCCGTGGAGAGATGGATGAACAGGACGACCCCGTGGAGGGGTGGATGAATAGTAGACGGTGGAGGGGTGGATGAACAGTAGCCCGTGGAGTGGGGTGGTTGAACAGTAGCCGGTGGAGTAGCGCGCGGTGGAGGCTGGATGAATAGGAGCCCGTGGAGGAACAGTCGTAGGTGGAGGCTGGAGGAGGTCGACTGTGGATGAACAGTAGCCTATGGAGGCTGGAGGAGGTCGACGGTGGAGATGAATGGTATCTCGTGGAGTCCCGTTTTGCGGTACACCACACCCCTCCCAATGAATAGGACCCCCATTTCGACCGTAGCGCTCCAACACAAGTCTGTTTCCTCCGTTTTGCGGTACACCACACCCCTCCCGATCAATAGGACCCCATTTCAACCGTAGGAGGTCCAACACAAGTCCGTTTTCTCCGTTTTGCGGTATGCCAGACCCCTCTCAATGAACAGGAGTCCGTTTCAAACGTGGCCGGTCGAACACAAGGCCGTTTCCTCCATTCTGCGGTACGCCAGGCCTCGTTTCCATCGGCTATTCCGTCCAAGCCGGTTGGCTCCTACGCGTTTCGTTGCCTCCCGATGAACACGACGCATTTCGTTGACTCCCCATGAACACGACGACGACACAGTTTCTCTGTTCCGACCCAGCTATGTACACGAGCCCTGGCCGTACGTATGCGCGAGTAGGCGTTCGAGACCCCACCCATATGTACGTACGTGGCCGTATTTTCTTTCTTGCACATTGGCCGCTGTAATTACGTGTACATGCTACGTGCGCGCCTCTACTACGACACGTGCGCGCCTCTACATCGACCAGTATGTACGTACAATGCTACGTACGCGCCTCTACATCGACACGTTCGCGACCAGAATGACAATGCTACGTACGCTTCGACCAGGTGGGTCCCGACTGTCAGGCACATCCTTGCGTGCGAATATGTAGCTGGTGGATCCCAGCAGTCAGGGAGGCGAATCGTTTTTATGCCCGGACGCACTTTCTTGCGTGCGAAGATGTAGCTGGTGGGTCCCAGCAGTTAGGGGGGAAACATTTTATTCATGAAATACGGTGGCCCATTCGGTGGGTCCCTGCTGTTAGGTGGAGGAATCATTATTTTTCGCGTAATAAGGAGGCACATCCTTGCTGCGGCCGTGGACCAAGCTGTCAGCCTCTCCACAAATAGTCCACATCCAATGGAAGTCGTTCCTTGACCATGTTGACCATGCCGCACCGAGAGCACCAGGGCGATGGACGACGGTGTGGCCTAGGAAGGGGATGACATGGAGCCGGGGAAGGCGCGGCAGTGGAAGCCCGCGCGAAGAGGAGTACGAGGGTTCACTGATTCGGCTGTGGTGTGAGGCTGCCGTCGCCGCAGGGCCTGGCCAGTGGTGGGAATAGTAGGGGCGGTGAGGCCTCCGCGGCAGCATAGCCGGCCACGGGAGGCAGGAGCATGCGGCACGACCGGTGCTAGTTTGGGCGACTGGAGCAAGAAGACCAGAGGTTGAAGAAGCACTACGAACGTTGGATGGACATCGTACGGTCGCTGGAGCTAGAATCGTTCATATTGACTAAGTTGACAAAGCCCTCCGTCCCTGTCAACTTTGTAGGCCCACAAGTCAGCCTCCCACTAAGTTGGGTCCCAGCTAGTAGGGGGAGTATTCATTTTTTTGTGCGTAATCTGGAGGCACTTCCGTTGGTCCGAGCTGACAGCGGGGGGAACGTTTTTTTCGCGAAATACGGTGGTCCGTCCGGTCGGTCCCAGTAGTGACGGGGGAAACGTTTTTTTCATGAAATATGGTGGTCCGTCCGATGGGTCCCTGCTGTCAGGTGGAGGAATAATTATTTTGCGCGTAATAAGGAGGCACTTCCTTGCGGCTGCCATGGACCCGACTGTCAGCCTCTCCACATACAGTACTCTTTCGATGGAAGTTGGTCGTTGACCACGTTCATGCCGCGCCGAGAGCACCACGACGGTGGATGACGGCGAGGCCTAGGAAGGGGATGACACGGAGACGGGGAAGACGCAACAGTGGATGCCCACGCGGAGAGGAGTATGAGGGTTCACTGGTTCGGCTGCGGTGTGAGGCTGTCGTCACCGCAGAATAACAGGGGGTGTGGGTGAGTGGAGGGATGGCCTGGCCAGTGGTGGGAGTAGTAGGGGCGGTGAGGTCTCCGCAGTAGCACAGCCGGCCACGGAAGGCAGGAGCAGGCAGCATAACCGGCGCTGCTTTGGGCGGCTGGAGCAAGAAGACCAGAGGTTGAAGAAGCACTACGGCCCATGGATGGACATCGTACGGTCACTGGAGCTAGAATCATTCATATATTGACTAAGTTGACAAAGCCCTCCGTCCCCGTCAACTTAGTAGGCCCACAAGTCAGCCTCCCACTATGGTGGGTCCCAGCTGGCGGGGGTATTCATTTTTTTGTGTGCAATAAGAAGACACTTCTTGCGTGCGAAGATATAGTTGGTGGGTCCGACCTGTCAGCGAAGGGAACTTTTTTCACGAAATACAGAGGCCCTTCCGGCGGGTCGCAGATGTCAGGTGGAGGAATCATTATTTTGTGCGTAATAAGGAGGCATTTCCTTGTCTGCGGCCGTGGACCCAGCTGTCAGCCTCTCAACTTACAATCCACTTCTGATGGATGTCGTTCGTTGACCATGTTGACCATGCCACGCCGAGAGCACCAGGGCGGTGGACGATGGCGAGGCCTACGAAGGGAATGACATGGAGCCGGGGAAGACATGGCACTGGCTGCCCATGCGGTGGAGAGTATGAGGGTTGACTGGTTCGGCTGCCATCACTGGAAAATAACAGGAGGTGTGGGTGAGTGGAGGGATAGACAAGCTAGGGATGCGAGTATGATGGGGCCATGACGCTTGCCCAATAGCACAGCCAGCCATGGGAGGCTGGAGCAGGTGATTCCGACGGTGCTGGTTTGGGCGGCTAGGGCAGGAAGATCAGAGATTGAAGAAGCATGATTGCCGTTAGATTGACATCTAATGGTCTGACGCTGGTAGAGTCGATTGTTCTCTAAGTTTATTTTTTGAGAAACCTTGTGTACGCATGAACTTAGTAGGCCCACAAGTCAGCCTCCAAATCTGTGGTAGACAACATAGAGCCCATTTGCTATTTTTTAATAATTTGCAGCTCATTTGCTTATTCTTAAGTAATTTATTGCATCCCATTTTCTGCCCAGGACCACGGTCAAATAGTTCAACCTTATTTTGCATATTTCAGTGGAGTCTGAACTGTTGTAATCCCGAAGTGATAATTTTTTTAAGAACTTATTGATTTGCCAAAAAATCGTTTTGTTTTTGTAAGCAAATAAGACATGGGACAATTGAGTTGGTTTAAGGGAAAACCAGTGGTAAAAAAAATTCAGCATTGGGAGGGAAAACAACAACAATAATAAGGATGTAAATATGAAAAATGGAATTTTATGTATTTTCAATATAATGATATGTGTATATGAACTAGTAAAACTATAGGTAGAGATTAGAAAACGGATGTAGGACATGCGTTTCAAGAGGAAAATAGAACTGGGCTGTGTGTTTGATTCAGTAAAAAAATTGCCTGCGGATGTTGTAAGACAAAATATAACTAACGCTGGCGGGCCAGAGGCAGTAGATACCCGCTGGATCTTTGTGCCCCTTTGTCGTCATGGGCTAGGCCTGTTAAAAACAAAACCAAGCCTGGGCAGTCTACAACCCAGTTGAAACTTGCTCGACCTGAAAAAACAATATACGTGCTCAATAAATGAGAGAATTCTGCAAGTACAGACTGATAACTGGGATGCAGCAGGAATATTGTTTTTTCATCGTGATAATAAGTGCATGCACTTGTTTCAAAAAAATTGGAGAACTGGTATTTCGAACGGCAGGTGCTTACGCTACCCATCAAATAAAAATCAGGTGCCTGAAAATTCATTTTGAAACAAATGATTCAGCTTTATATCCGCATCGACTCTCGGCATGATGGTTGGAAGGAAATGCAAGTTCATAACAAAAGATCGTTAACAACAATACCAACTTGCGGACGACAAGGTAGTACAAGTACCAATACCAAACTAACTTATAATCTTTTTACTCTTGGCCCTAGTGTTCGTCTGGTAGAAAATCTTGCAGAGGACCAGCTCTTGCTCCTTCTCTTGCTCCAGGTCCCCGAGGTGGTACTGGTGCGTCACCCAGTTGGTCATCTGCTGGTCGAAGTTCTTGTTGGTGTGCAGCACCAGAACCTTTCTGGTGCCCACCTGCCGGCCGTTGACCATGACCGGCAAGGTATTGCCGGTCTTGTGCCACATCGCGTGCATGCCGCACTCCGACTGTATCTTGCGACGCATCCACGTGCCCCTTTTGAACGCCCTGAAATTGCACTGGAAGAAATGCTTGCTTAGGCCACTCAGTGTGATACCTGCAGTATTGTTGAATACATGTTTTAATGCATGTAGTTGGCATTTTCGTAACATCTTTGGCATGTTGCAGTCACTTGTTTAACTTTTTATTAACTGTCAAATTGTAATTGCTTCACCAGGTCTGCGTCTAAAAAGAAAAATAGAGCTATGAACAAAGGAATATGTTTGTGCAAGTAGACGGCCAATCGGTGTCTTACCTGGAAGTTTCTCAGGATGGGTGTAGCATATGCTGTGCTCGCTATCGATGGTTGGTATGAACAAATCAATGAGAGGGTGAGATATCGCGCTGTCAGCACTCACTTTGGCCTCAAGGTGCTCGATCAGCTCCTGATCCGCGGGATCGAACTTGATGCCAGCCGGTAGCACCGGCCAATCCTTCTTCGACTTGCATCGGTTAATTCCAATTATATGGTACTCAATGTATGATCAATCGACTGTTTTAAGTGAATGATGAAATATTTCAATAGATAAGTGGTACTCCAAATCTGAAGTCCAGAATACCCGAACACACCACCGGGATTCTTGTGTCACATCACGCGCAGCATGTTGTCACATCACTTCAATGTGTGGACATGATGAATAATTTGACCGATGTATACTAGTACTGCTACTGTACTACTTACTAGTCGTATTTAGTGTCACATTTTAACCATAGGTTTAACTAACAAGTACGCACTTGAAGCCTATATATATATATATATAGGGTGGGTCTATTATGATAACACCCTCTAGAGTCTTATTCTAATAACACTTCTGGCTTATTCTGATAACACCACCGCTCGCCCCCCCCCCCACATCCACGATTCCTTCCCCACCAACCCCACTTGCCTCCTCTCCGGCGCACCCCACCTCCCATCTGGAATTCCCCTCCCCCGATCCACCTTCCGCC
>NC_041391.1:247370060-247374914 GCF_002162155.2 Triticum dicoccoides
CGCCGCCCCACCCGAATCCAGCTTTTTCCCCCGCCGGCGCTGCCCCACCTGAATTCGGCTTCTTGCCCCGCCGGCGCCGCCCCACCCGAATCCGTCTTCTTCCCCCGCCGGTGCCGCAGTTGGCCGCACCTCCTGGTGCCCCTCGGGCTGGTCTCGCACCGCCCCTGCCTCGCCATTCGTCCTCGATCTAGATCAAGTCGACGACGAGCCCTCTCCTCGTGGCGGTCTCCGGTGAGACCCTCATCTGCGCCATCCGTGGGTACTTGGGCGCCACCGTACCATGTGCAGCAAGGTCGCAGTCCCCTTTGCAGCTCGGTCGTGGCCACCATGCAGCTTGGTCAGGGCCCCTATGTTCGTGCATGTTCACCGTCGTCTCTCGTCGTCAGCCACGGTGCAGCAACCGCCGGCCTCGATCATCCTCTCAGATTGCAGCTGGGTCTGGTGACCTCGGCCACGGATCCATGGATACGACTCAGTGCCCACCTCACAGCATTGCAGTTTGCTTGCTACTGCACCGCCGATGGTTGCCCCGTGGTCCATTTTTCTAGTTCGTGCAGCTCACAGCATGCCTATGTGCATATTAGGGGTGGGTGACAAAACACACACGACGAGTAGTTCTCGTGGTGCACCCGTGCGGTGCAGAGCGCGTGTGCATGCAATTCAGGCGTATTTTTTTTGTTTTATTTGTACTCTTTGAAGTGCAATATGCTTCTGAGAGAGCTCCCGTGCTGTTTTTTGTTTCGCTCCTGCCTGACAGCGACGCCACTTCCTGGCCGTGCAGTTTGGTGGGTGTATGGGCCTTGCAGTTTTCCGGCGATTGGCTTGTGCGTGCAGTCAACTATTGGGACCCCGATGCATTTTTGTTTTGAGTGGCAACGGAGGGATACAGTACGACTATGGCTGCTATTGAGGTTCATTTTACTCATCTTTGCAGGAAAAGATGAAATGATGCAATTCTATTAGATGCCCCATTACTCAATTTTGTTGTTGTTGAAAAGTGCACTTCATTAGTTCATTGTAAAAACTACAGTTCATTACCGTGATTTGGCTGGTGGAGAGTGCAGATTTTGTATGCTATAAAACTCCTCTGTTGTCCATTTAGTAAACACAAAACAAAAAAGATCTCAAAATGAAGCTCACTTCTATATTAGATGTAGTTCACTCGATCAGTCCCTGTGGTACACTCGCTTGATCAACGCGCATAAAAAAATTAGTAAGTACGAAAAAAGGACAACAAAAACTCATGAGGTTCACTTTTGGTAGTGTTGCGTCTCACTTTCGGGAGTGTTGCGGTCCACTGTCGTTCAAAAAAAAGTTGAAAAAAAGATAACAAAAACTTGTGCGAGAAAGTTTATGTCCGACAAAAAGAAACGATGCAGTGCACTTGACTGTCTGTTGCAGTGCGGTTTTCAGTTTGAAGCAGTGCGTTCTTCTGTCCCACGACGATTTTGGTGTCGCGAAAAAACAGAGTGTCCATTTTTCACTAATTTTAAAACTGCTCTTAAACCGTAAAGAATTAGAGAGTGTGTTCTACATGAAAAAGTTCCGTCTCGTCGATATCTTTCCAACGGCGTATCATTTGAATCATTCCGACCAGCGGTTTGCAAAAATTTTGCAAAAAAACAGCCGCTACCTCTCGAAGTCAGCCGCACGATTTTCAAAATTAACTAAAAACCGTAAGGAATCTCAAAACCATTTCAACATATGAAAGTTGTGCCTTGTCCGTAGCTTTCCAACGGCATATCACACGCCCTGTTTCGACAAACGGTTCAAAAACTGGAGCGAAAACAGTACCAAAAAATTTAAAAAATTTGAAAAACAGAGTTCCGCGATTTAGTAAATTTGAAACTGCTCTTAAACCGTAATGAATTAGAGAAAGATTTATGTATGAAAAAATGCACCTCGACGATATCTATCCAACGGCGTATCATTTGCTTCATTCCGACAAGCGGTTTAGAAAAAAACGCGAAAAAACGCTCGCTGCCACTCGTCATCCGCCGCACTATTTTCAAAACTGCTCTTAAACCGTGTGGAATCTCGAAAAGTGTTCAACATGTCGAAGTTGCGCCTAATCCATAGCTTTTCAATGGTATATTACACGCCTCATTCCGATAAACGGTTAAAAAATTAGAGGGAAAACAGTACCAAAAAAACACCGCGTGCAATTTTTTTCGACACGAAGTTCACTAGTCTCTATTGCAGTGCTCGTCGTCAAAATGATGCAGTGCGCTTCTGTTAAGCATGCAGTGCCGAAGTGGTGTGCAGAATAGTTATTCTACTAATATTAGCAGAATAAGTATTCTGCACACCACTTCCGCACTGCACGCTGAACACAAGTGCACTGCATCTTCTAGACGACGAGCACTACAATAGAGACTAGTGAACTTCTCGTCAGAAAAAACTGCATGCGTTATTTTTTTGGTACTGTTTTCGCTCTAATTTTTTAACCGTTTATCGGAATGAGGCGTGTAATATACCGTTGAAAAGCTATGGATTAGGCGCAACTTCGACATGTTGAACACTTTTCAAGATTCCACACGGTTTAAGAGCAGTTTTGAAAATGGTGCGGCGGATGATGAGTGGCAGCGAGCGTTTTTTCGCGTTTTTTTTTTCTAAACCGCTTGTCGGAGTGAAGCAAATGATACGCCGTTGGATAGATATCATCGAGGTGCATCTTTTTCATATATAAATCTTTCTCTAATTCATTACGGTTTAAGAGCAGTTTCGAATTTACTAAATCAAGGAACTCTCTTTTTCAATTTTTTTGAAAATTTCGGTATTATTTTTGCTCCAGTTTTCTAACCGTTTGTCGGAACAAGACGTATGATACGCCGTTGGAAATCTATGGACAAGGCGCAACTTTGCTATGTTGAAATGGTTTTGAGATTCCTTATAGTTTTTAGTTAATTTTGAAAATCGTGCGGCTGACTTCGAGAGGCAGCGGCTTTTCGTGAAATTTTTACAAACGGCTGGTCAGAATGATTCAAATCATACTCCGTTGGAAAGATATCAACGAGACGCAACTTTTTCATGTGGAACATTCTCTCTAATTCCTTACTGTTTAAGAGCAGTTTCGATTTTACCGAAAAACGGACACTCTGTTCTTCGCGAGACCAAAATCGTCGTATGTACTGCATCGGACAGAAGAACGCATTGTTTCAGACAAAATACCGCACTGCATCAGATGGGCAAGTGCACTTCATGGTTTCTTTTTGTTTAGACGTATTTTTTCTCGGACAGGGAAAGAAGAACACACTGCTTCAGTCGAAATACCACACTTCATTAGATGGGCAAGTGCACTGCATGATTTTTTTTGTGGGACGTAAATTTTCCCAAACAAGGTGGAGTGCACTTCATGTGGAGGGTTGGTGAACCGCAACCTCGAGACTACCGTAAACGGGTTGCAACACTACTGAAAGTGAGCTTCAAAACATATATATCCATTCATTATTTTTACACAGCTACACATCCATCCCGTACATAGCAGAATCAACGACGGAGTACCCAACTGAATTGCACTAGGCAAAGACTTGCTTGTGCAAAATTACCATCCATTTTCTTACTACAAAATGGACTTCAAATGCACTAGGCGGTACCCTTTTTCTCTCCGTGTTTCTCCTAAACAACAAAATGGAACTTCAAATAAACAGTGGAGCAACAAACTTGGGTACTATACAAAGCAACAAATGTTGTCAGAAATCTATAGAAAAAAGAGCAAAAGAAGCTCTTCTGAACTGCGCATGGGCGGCTAATGTTCTAGGGCGTCGTCGCTGGCGAACTGCATGTCCACACCGCACGAAATGCTCGCATCGTGCGCATGGCTGCTTCCACCCACACATTGGACTGCACGGTGCTGATGGTTGTGCTGCTTACACTCATGCAGTGGGCTGCATGACCAAAATCAACAGCAAAAAAACTAAAAAATACACAAAGAAGATTGTGAGCTCCAAGCCCAGGGACTGAACGGTGACGACGGGTGTGCTGCTTACACTCACGCGGTGGACTGCATGACCAAAATCAACAACAAAAATACTGAAAAATACACACAAAAATTGTGAGCTCGGGCAGCAATCTAAAAAATCGATGCAATGGCTCTTCACAGACTGAACTCCACGCTGATGTTTTTGCTTGCCACGCGCCTGCCCAAACCGAACTGCAGCTGATGAGAGGCCGCCTGAATCAACAAAGAGGAATCTTGGGTCGGGAAGGGAAGTCGGACTCTACCTCTGTTCGTCGGGGAAGTTGGTGCTTTCTATTGGAGGCTAATTCCCAGAGAACACCATTAGCATCGGATCCAAGGCCAAGGTACAGAGTGTGGCGGCGCTGACGAGGAAGATGACCGCCGAGGGGAGCAAGCAAGATCGGGGGCAGAGTGGTCGAGGCAGTCACCGGGACGGCGCTGTGGACCAGCGGTGGCTGGATCCGTCGGCTGGGCGGCGCGGAGGGGCTGGATCCGTCGTCTGGGCGGCGCGGAGGCGTGCGGGGTCGTGTTGCGGCTGGGAGGAGCTCCGACGCTGGGAGGAAGTGCGGCACGGGGAAGAAAGGAGCCATCGGCCCTGCGGCGGTGGGAGGAAGGAGCCCCAGGGGCACTCTGGCGCGGAGAAGTAAGCTAGGCGGCGGCGCGGCACGGCGGCGGGAGGCCGGGGCAGGCGCGGGAGGAGGAAGGTGGAGAAGGATTTCGCCGGATCCGGTTGGGGAAATCGGTTGTGCTCGACTGGCCGGGGAGGAAAGGAGCCAGGGGAGTTCTCAAGGCCGGCACGACGGTGTGGGTGGGTGGCGGTGCCAGGAGGCCCGCGGATCTCGCCGTGCGGGTGAATCCAGGGCGCCGAGGGGAATGGGCGCGCGGTGTGGGTG
>NC_041391.1:247375484-247447080 GCF_002162155.2 Triticum dicoccoides
GAAGCGGGGCCGGGAGGTGGTTCGCGTGCGGGGAAGAAGGTGGGAGGAGGGAGGTCGTGCCGTGGGATGCGCCGACGGGTAGGGGTGTGAGGAAGAAGGTGGGGTGGGTTGCTCCAGGTTCTGTATGTGGTTCATTTTATCCGCGGCGCAGTTTGTTTGGTGTTAGCAGAATAAGGATTTAGTGTGCAGAATAAGACTCTAGAGGGTGTTATATATATGGCTTCTGCACAGCTTCTCCATCATCATTATCAGTACATCCTACGCAGGTGAGTTAGGATGCACTTGATCCCATGAAGGTATCTATCCTTCAAACAAGAGGAGTGCTTCAAACTAACAACAGTACATAATATCCAACAAAAGAGGGTCGTGCTACAGCTGCAGAATACATGGCTCAGTCTAGATATCAGTACGAATCAAGTTGTGCATATTTGCTATTGGCATGAACCACATAGCTGCATGTCGGGTTTGCAAAAGCCATCCATCGCATGGAAGCTTGATGCCTTTCACACACTGAAGATTATATGGCAACAAGCTGTGTCGATGAATCTCTAGATATGGTGATTCATGAAACCCATGGTATGATGTGTAAACACAGTCCCCCCTGGCGAATGGAATTTGCATAGCATGGTAATCATCGCCGGTGATATGATCGATGATTGATTGGATGATCGGATAATTGAGCCCGAGGAACATGGAGTGGTTGCCGAGGCTGTAAACCCGCCTCCAGTTGAATACGCGTGGCCCAACGGAGCTGGGATCTTTCTCGAACACGAAGCAGCCATAGCCATCAATGTCACGAACGCCCCATGCATTGTACTGCATGTGGTTTGATGTAATGGTTTGGTAAATTTGGTACATGCAAATGAGCATCAAATGACCGCCGTCAGCTGAACGAGCGATAAACCACCACCCATCGGCTGGTATGATTGCAGGTCCTGGAATCATGAAGGCCAGCGCATTTGCGTCTGCCGCAACAATTCAAATTAGAGACCAAAAGGACAAAAATAAACAATCATGTTCAGAGTATGTGTGGAATTAAGATTATTATAACAGTGACACATATCATAGACAGAGAATTGCAATGCCGTGGTCATAATCATACCCCAAGTTAAAAAAGTAAGCCAATGGCTTTCATATTCTAGCAATATGTCATGGTTCAAACATCATGTAACAATGATAGGAAAACAGCTATAACAGAGCCTACCCATACTCTACCATAGAACTTACTACTACTGTTCTCGTATCAACTCTAAGCAATAACATGTGTTGTTATAAAAATCTTGGAAATGAGGGTAACATATAGCAATTATGATGTTATTCTCATAATATCTATTCTAACAATCATTAGATGCCAATTGTTCTCATATCAACTCTAACAATAACATGTGTGGTCATAAAAATCCAGGAAATGGGAGGAATATATAGCAATGATGTGGTTATAGACATACTGTCTATTCTAAATTTGTAACAATGAATAGGCAGTCATATTCATAAGGAAAAGATGAGTTGAGATAGAACAATTACATGACGATAGATTCCACCAGTATAGGCAGCCAATCTGTGAATCGACCGCGTAAACGATGCCATCATGCACTATAGCATCATACAGAAATGTTGCCTCAACAGGATTGACGATGAGCCATAACCATGTATGGCGACCAGATTCCAGATAGACTAATCCCATGTTGAACAAGGCAATGAGCTTGTAATGCATGTAGTCTTCTGATGGTGTGGGCACTTCGTAGATTACAACTTTCAACAAACAGAGGTCGAGCCAAAAGCTTGACGCGTCTCGTGCGTAGTAGGCAGGAGTGTCCGGCGGGCCGCGAGGCTCATTGGCGGAGGTATCCAACAATGGAAGGGTGATCTCTCGCTGGGTGTAGATATCCACGAGATGCCACGGACTTCCGAATTGGTGGATGAGGATGATCCAGTTGGCCTTCATGCCCACCCAGTAGTGGCCGCGCATGAAGGACAGGTGGACAGGTAGTGGTAGCATGTCGAGGGGCACCATGGCAACCTCCGTAGGATCGTCAACTCGGTGTCTAGGCCACCTGCGAGGATCGGGCATCAGCAAGCAGGGTTTCTTGAAAAGAGCCGGCCGGTTGTAGACGAGTAGACGGTGCAAAGACACCGAGCATGCAGCCAGGCGGACGGTGCTGAGTAGGTCCATACGATTACAGATCTGCTCCAAGAGAACATTGGGGAGGGAATTCCATTCGCGGCTCTGCGTGTCAGTCGGTTCTGCCATTGGGGTTTTTGGTGCCTGCGAGCCAGCGGGGAAGTGGATTCGGGCGGGCAAGCGAAGAAGCTTCTCCTCGTGTGGCTGAGCAGTGAGTGGGGGGATATGGTACGCGCGAGCTACCAAGGAAGATGGCGCGGGCGGGCGAGCAGTGAGCGGGGGTAAATGGTGTGTGGCCGACGATGGGGAAGATAGGAGGAATAAGAAGAGAAGAGGAAGAAGAGTGGAAGACGGGGAAGAAAGTGCATTAAATCTCAATTCTACTAGTACCACTACCAGGATATACCGTCCTTCGGAGTGTAAATAGTTACACTAATGACATGTGGGTCTACCACAAGAGGGCCCATATGTCAGTTAATGGAGGACAGAGGTGCGTAGGCGTATTTGTGGAAGCATGCTCTACTGGCAAGCATGATGGAAGTACTGGGTAAGGGTGATTTAGTAACACCAAAACGCTGGTTCAACTTATTAATTAAGTGTCCCATCTACTGCAACATGTATTGTCACTTCACTGCGAAGACTAGTTGAATAGTTCTCTCTGACCGAGATGGGGAATAATGGATCTCGAAGACTTCCTTTCTACAGTATCCCTATGCCTCTACGCTCAGTTCACTTATTTTGCTCAGTACGTAGTCACTTGTTGAAATCTCTAGAAAGAAAAATACTCCTTATTTGGAACAAAGGAGGCTTTTACTCCGTATTTGGGAACAGAGGGAGGCTTTTACTTCGTATTTGGGAACAGAGGGAGTATCACCATATGGAGGGAACATAAGAAGCTTGAAATATGAACATGTCAATGGGAGGGAGTAAGCCCCATGCATGCATGCATGCATGCATGCAACATGCAACACTCACACGTACACATGGACGCACGCAACACTCATGCACCCATGCGGCACACAACACACGACGCAACACACACGCTCATGCTCAAGTGCTCAACCTACTCCCTACGTCCATGAAAGACTGTACATTTAGAGATTTACACATTGACCAGGGCATAATTAACGCCCAAAAGTAGTAGACTTATGTGTGCATGCAACCATTGAGAGAAGAAGATTAAATGAAGGCCGTTGGATGCTGTAATTAAGGATAGACATGTAGCCTATACCTAGAGCACAAGTTGGTGCATTACTCAATCAATATCGATTTAGATTATAGGCTAAATGCATTGGAAGTGTAGATGTACTACACTCTTTGTTTTTTTAGCCGATGTACACTCTTTGTTGGAAGACCGAGGGAGTACACGTGCATGCACTCACATACACAACCAGGGTGGTTCGGGCGCAAGGGTTGGACTCCTGTAGTGCCTGCGTAAAGTTTTGTTGAACTGATTTCTTTGCTCTGCCAATTGACAGGTGGGACCCAGAAACTAGGTGACAATTTAACCAGTCAACAAAGTGCCACGTCGACTATGTGGCCGGTCAGTAGGGTGCAATAGAATGCTCTATGATGAGCTAGTGATCGTATAATCACCGCAAAACTATATATAGTGATCGTAAAGGGCGTATTGTTACATACGTTGACCGCCAGTGTATTTTTCTCATTTCAAATTAAGCCATATTAACCGGAAAGGACGCAGTATGGACTAGTACTAGTACTGCTTTGATGTGTCCCATCAACTCGCCGAACGAGGAGAAGCTTGCTTACTACGCCTCTCCCTCTTCCACGCGCGCGGTGGTTCGTAGGACGAGGAGAGGGTTTTGACTACAGCGCCCTCTCCCTCTCCCTCTCCCTTGCCCTCACCCTCGCGGTGGACGTGCAATAGTTCAATCGGTGTCAGATTGCCTGAAGCATATTGTACTGTAGTATCATCATTGTTGGACCTTCCGAAGAGGCAAAGAGCCAAGTCAACAAAGTGCCACGTCGACTATGTGGCCGGTCTGTAGGGTGCAATACGGTGCTCTACGATGAGCTAGGGATCGTGCTGCAAAACTATATATAGTGACTGTAAAGAGCGTATTGTTACATACGTTGACCGCCAGTGTATTTTTCTCGTTTCAAATTAAGCCATGTTAACCGGAAAGGACGCAATATGGACTCGTACTAGTACTGCTTTGATGTGTCCCGTCAACTCGCTGAACGAGGAGAAGCTTGCTTACTACGCCTCTCCCTCGCCCACGCGCGCGGTGGTTCCCAGGACGAGGAGAGGGTTTTGACTACAGTGCCCTCTCCCTCTCCCTCGCCCTCGCCCTCATGGTGGACGTGCAGTAGTTCAATCGGTGTCAGATCGCCAGAAGCATATTGTACTCTAGTATCATCATTATTGGACCTTCCGAAGAGGCGAAGAGCCAAGTGCAAGGTTCACACGAGTACGAACTGTTGAACCTCCCGAAGAGGCAAAGAGCCAAGTGCAAGGTTTTATAGGAGTTGTCGTCCTAGTAGGAGTGTACTACAACTATAGCAAACAATGCTACTGTATGATGCCGCCACGTCACGTATATCCAAAGCCGTGCCGCCTTTTTTTTCTCAAAGAGTGTGTTGGAGCCCGTGCAACAACCACACAAGTTGCATGTACACATAACACATTTATTCGTAATAAATTCTAAAGGACAAATGCCAGTATGCCACACAAGTTCATCTCCAATTCATGTGATAAATTTGTGCACGACTAGTCTACATATATTCACAGCGCTACTGTTCACAATTTACCATACACCACTTACACGTTATAGATGGGCTACATGTCCTCCTCCAGGTTCCAGTCCCAGGTGTTCTTCATGGATGGCACGATCCATAGCGGTGGGCAACAGGAATCATTGTCACAGCTTTCTAGTCCGGTTCCACATGATGGAGACTCATCCAAGCTGAAGCGGCATAAATCAGGGATAGCGTGTCCCCTCATGTCGTTCATCTGGCAGTGGGCATTGAAGACACAACCATGCTTCATGAACGGCAGGTCTTCCGTGTCGTGCACGAAAGGTGGCATCCGCTTCAAAATGGGGTAGCTGTCCCCAATGAAAAGCGAGTACTCTCCAAGAGTGTTCCTCGGCACCCATGTAGCATCACGGGGGTCAAACTCGGCGCCATTCATCTGGTACACGCGGCATCTCAGATCTGGACAAATGGTGACGTACATAGTCAAGGTCCATGCATAATAATGTTGTGCTCAAATATGGCGTCATTAATACTGTGCAGCAAATAGTACTACTCTGGTATAGAGGAAGTAAAATAACCGGCTTATTATATATAGCCACTCTTGGCTACATGGATGAGATAGTAAGACATGGAAAAACAAAAATGGTGGCAGCTAGTGGGTTCAAGTCTTCAAGGGCCTAGCTAGCTATACGCGTCCTCCAAGGTAAAAATTACTCCTACTAGTACTAGTAAGTACTAGTACAACAATGAAAGAGAAGGCAAGAGGGTAAAAATGGAATACCTGGGTAGATGGTGACGGTCCGATCGTGGTAGATTGTGTGACCATGTTGCACATCAGTGATACCACGGGTAACGACTACTAAGATAGTTGATCCCAATATGCCAAAGTTAGCTACAAGGTTCCAGGTTAGACCGAATCGCGGATGCAAATGCACATCCAGGATCGGCGATCTTATTTTGATTAGGGGATGACTGGTCCCTGAGTACCGTTAGGGATACAAATGATGGTTTGTGCATTCCGTTTCTAATCTCCCATACCGTAGGATGGCAACCAGATGAAACAAGTCCCCTGGCTTGTCACCGCGAAGATGCGGCCTAGATGGCGCACGACGTCTTCGAACGTGTAGGGGTACAAATCTGCCGCCGCCAACATGCGCCACCCTCTGCTGTTACTGCCTCTTGCATTGATGGCAATCCTTATGTCGAACACCGCGATGAGATAGTAATCATTGTAGCCGCGTAGCTTTGTCGGCGGGTCCGCAATTGCTATCTTATTCAATCTCATGTAGGCATCATCATACGTATTCAAGCCCAGCTAGTCTGGAAGGCCGATCCCAATGGTGGAGAAGGGGTCTACCGAAACGGCCGCACTGCTTTGGATGTTGTGCAAAATGATGGTGGTATCCGGCCAGAGGTATGCAAGCCAATCTTCATTGGCACCGACCCAGACCTATATATAAGACGGTGGGTAGCGGAGAAATTATGGGATGGAAATGAAATAACTAAGCACTACATGATCAAACTCCATTACAGACCTGCTCATCGGACAAAATCCGACTACCTCTCAACGTCGGCAACTCTAGCGGAGTCAACGTGCAACCATGGCCAGGGAGCAGTGTGCCGTTCGAAGGATTATCCCATAGAAGAACCTTCTCCTTGAGGACGCATGGAATACCAACAAGCATGGCCTTTTCCCAAGCCTGTTTAAGCACCATCTTGAAAAAGTTGGTGCAGGAAGCACCGAGTCTTGCAGCGATGAGGAGGTCGGAGCAGCGTGCGATTTCTCCCAGAGGATCATCGTCCAAGGTCTCCTAGACCTGACGAGGAGGAGAACTGCCTGGCGAATCCATGGGAGCAGCGACGAACTGCCTTCTCTTCGGGGGGAGGGGAACTGGCGAGGAGGAGATAAGAGCGTAGTAACCACAGGGCCTCGTCCCTTCCAACTGTAGATCGTTCCTTAGAGAAGGGGTGAGGCTATTATTTACTGCTAGTACTAGCATTATGGGACGTTATTGGATTGCATTATACTGTAAATAATAGCACTAGTAAGAAATTTTTGGCACTAGCTAGGTAGTAGTTTTTGCCGTGGATTAAGAAACTTTGGGTATGTTTTTGCTATTTTTTGTACACGCCAACTAGTGTCAAAAAACGTCTTACATTATGTGACGGAGGAGTACGTACTCGTACTGTAGCAATACTAGTACTACTTTGTCTCAACTAGTAGTGCGATGTACTATACTTCTAGTCTAGTCTAGTATAGTGCACCAGTTTTGAACTCTTGAATCTCAGGGCTAAGGAGCTACAGTTGGAAGTGGAGGGTACTACTGTTCTCTAGAACCATTGCTGTACTATCAATTCAGGGAAAGTACACCTGCGTAGTGGCCTAGTGGGTACTCTCAGTGCTCTATTCAGCCGCTCCTCTAACGTAGCTGGCCTACTCAGCCGCTCCTCTCACGCACACACTAGCAGCCTATTTATCACCGATGGTTACTGCGGGGGCAGAACATTTGAGTTATTTGATACAGTGGGACAAGGCTTTTTGCTTCCATATGTGGAGGTGTGATGGATCTCATCGAACTTTGTTAGTAGTTCCTTCTTTATGAATGAGATGAAGCAAAGCTTTTGCCTCCGTTTCAAAAAAAACACGTCAAGAGGAATTTCTTTTATAGTAGAGACGATAATGGAGTGAAGTCCATGCGTGCAATGCCACAAGCTACAGAATAGTAATAGAGCACTTTACGTACAGAGCCATATTGCATAGTTCCCAATGCCCCGCCGGGCTTTTCCGGCTCCTTGGGTTTAATTGGGAGGCACTAGTTTAAATATGCTACTAGCTGATAAGGAAGCTGCAAGCGAGGTGCAGCTAGGGCGAGCACGCGAGCTACGGGATGCTGGGAAGGAAAACCTGTTCACATGGCTAGGCTATCAAGTGCACCCAGATTGTGGTGCCGCATGTCCGTTTGACTTCAAAACTCAAACTACCCGTGTAAAATATTGGCTCGCAGCAAAGTTACTATTTATAAAAAAGGCCGCCGTGCGTTCAGCCGGGATCGAACCCACAAAACGAGGTATACACTCCCGCGACCACTAGTAGTACTCGTTGGAGTACAATGCAACCTTGAATCGCCTTTTGTCACTAGTAGTACATTGTTCCTTACAAGAAACCCCTAATAATGCAAGAAACCACTAATAATGCCAAGAAACTACTACCACTTGCATACGTGGCAGACTTAAGATAAGACTACCTTATCAACCATTGTACATGCTCTTACCAGCCAGCCTTACCAAGAAACGACTACTCTACAAACTGCCGTTATAGGCACGTTTCAACCCATGGCCCTGTTTGGATACATTTGTTGTCAATCTAACCCTGCCATCCAAACACCACTTTGGTTAGAGTTACTTCAGGGTTAGAATCTAACTCTAACATCTGACAGGGCCCATGTTGCCCATTAAGTCAATGCCTTCTATTCGACCGGGCGTTATGACTTGTGGGACCTACATGTCAGTCTGCACAAAAATCCCCGAGTGACCTCCTACCTCCGGCCCGTCCACCTAGTCATCCTCGGCCATGGGACACAGCTACCACCGCCGGCAGAAGGCAAGGTGAAAACCACTGGCGGTGCGGAGCCCATCTTGCAGCAGCCTGGATCCCAGCTCCGTCCGGCGCTCGCGGTCGCTAGCTAGCCAAGATAGCTCCGTCCAGCTGCTTGTCTGCAAGGTTTTCTAGCAAGATTGGCACGGCGGCGCGGTGGCTTGCTCTCTCACGCCGCATTAAGGCCAGCCATCTAGCTCGAATAAAGGCCAACGTGGCGGCTTGCTCGCTCGTAAGTCACGCTCGGGCCAGCCTGCCAACCCTTGCGGAGGCCAGCGTGGCATCCGGCCCGTTCGGCGGAGCGGCGGCCAACTCGCTCATCACCGGCGCCACCGACGAACACGCATCAGTACTGTTTGAAGTAATTTTCAGGAAAAGTAATGATTTGAGGGGGAATAATAGGATAGAAGGTCAGGTGTGGGTCCCTCGTGTCAACGGTCAAACAAAATGTGTTGGTTTAAGCTGCCTCGTCAGCACGGACGTGTGGGCCATCCCTGTCATAAATGGGTTTAAACGAACCTAATCGGTAGGAGTACTAGGTAGTAGTTTTTGGCGTGGATTAAGAAATTTTGGGTATATTTTTGCTATTTTGTACAATAGATTCTTCCTAGGCCTGGTTGAAAGTGGTAGTTTTTTGTTAAATACTCTACATATTGTAAGTAGGAGTGAAAGTTAAGCTTTGGAAGCCAATAAGCAAGGCTAGTTACATAGTGCATATGTGTACATGATTGAAAGTAAATATCAACCATGAGTGACTAATATCTTGATGGAAAAGTCGAAACTATGGAATACTTGGAAAAAAATGCATGGTTGGAAATACTAGCAATGTTCATGTGCGTTGCAATGGATCATAATTAGAATAATACTTATTCACAAACTTGATACAAAACACTCTAATTTTGATATACATATATCACTAGATATATATTATGTTTCAATTAGAATATATTCCTTGGGCTGTTTTGGTGAGGTCACGGAGGGATGTGGTTGGTTTTAAGATACTAATTATGGGTTTTTCTACAAATTGGTAGACAAGTGGGATGTTGGTGAGAAAAGGCAACAACTTACCTCACAGTCGTTAGATGTAGATCTAATGGTCAGAAATGACGGATTGCAGACACACCATCATCACCAACTTAGTCTTCTGTAGGAGTACTAGCAAGATCCATGCATTGCATGGAACATCAAGATGCATTTTTTATAAAACACTTGTTGTGATTGACCCATGCGGGAATAATCCCATGTGTAAAAACTAATGATATCTTGAGAAATATGAGATAAGGTGAAGAGGAGTGGGGCGTGGTGGTGATTGGTGGTCGGAATGAGCGGAGGCATGGGGATTGACGACGCCGGCAGCGGCCACCAGGCCAGTTTGTTCCAGAGGCTTCCTTTCTTAATTGCTCAACAATGAGGTTGTTGGAGATAAGGATGAACGAGGGAAGGCATTGTCTGTAAATGTGGAGAGGGGTGCGGGTACCTTTTAGTTTAATTTCCATCCGTCAGATATAGATCGGACGGTCTATATTGCAAGATGGCACGCATACCATCATCACCAACTCGTTTTTTTATAAGAGAAGAAATATAAGTATGGAGATACAAACGTATTATCGATACTTGTTTCCGTAAACTAGCATCTACATTCTATTCAACGCCTCAGCATGTGGGTCCTTAGCACAATGACTTCTCGACTGTGTAAAACAAAGGTTTTCCCGTCGCTGATAAGGAGGGGGTGATGGTGGAGCGCTTTTTGGCTTGCTCTAGTCCTAGTAGTCATACTAGGTGGTCTAAGCACGTGTAAATTTATTCTTTTTCACGTCTCGTGTTCGCCGTACTGCCACGATTGTTGATGAATAGCCGGTAAGTTATTCACGGGGAAACCCTTGTTGAGCGTGTTTGCGAGAGAGAGAGAGAGAGTGTGTGTGTGTGCATGTGTGATATGTCTAGAGACTGAGGCAATGATAACAGATTCTTTGTGTCTATGTGTGTGAAGGATAGAGAGAGACATGTACATGGGGCTTTGTGTTGTGTAACATGGAGACACATATACATAATTAGAGAGTGAGTGTGTGAGATACACATGCGGACACGGGGAGAGATGAGGATCCAGATAAATGGGTGTTTGTGTGTGTCTGTGTGTGTTTGTGCATGCATTTGTGTGTGAGAGGGAGTGTGTGTATGTGGAGTAGAGGGACCACTATTGATGTAAACCTAGTATAAGGGAAGGGGGAATGGTGTGACTGTGTAGTAGCGGGATAGCATGGGTGCGGGCGAGGGGAGCAGACTGTTTGGAAGAGACATCGAGTGTGTGTGTGGGAGAGGGGTGTGAGAGCGAGAGAGAGAGAGAGAGAGAGTTAGCGACAGAGAGAGAAAGAGAGAGAGAGAGAGAGAGAGAGAGAGAGAGAGAGAGAGAGAGAGAGAGGCGAGAGGGGTCGTTTGTGTCCATAAATGGTGTATAGGTAGGGAGACAATGTTGATGTTGTTCGAAATTGGCCTATGTATGGAGACGCAAGGAAAGCGAGTCATCATGTGTGTGATAGGGACTTCATGAGAGATCTAGAATAGATGGTGTAGAGAACAATGTGCGAGATCGAGAATGATGATATATTAGGGAGCTATGGAAAGAGTCACGACATATATGTATACCGGGAAGGAGCTGGGGCGGGTCTGCATGTGGGAGAGATAGAAAGAGGAGAGTGGTGCACAAGGAGACAAAGTGTGCTTGTTTGTAGTGGGGGTGGTGTGTGAGGTGAGTGTGCGAGAACCACATAACTAGGGAGATAGACGTTTGGGGGCGACGTTTTGTGTGTATGGGAAAGATACACTCTACATAGTGCGTGTGCTTGGGAAAGAGAGATGCTAGGAGACCTAGATAGTGGGAGAAGAGATGTGTGCATGCCCGAGAGACAAACTGACAGGGACCTATATTGGGGTCAGGACTTTAGAAGAGAGCAGGGTGTTAATGTGCTCCTGTGTTGGTGTTTGGGGGAGAGAACGACTTCTCTGTGTGTGTCTCTATGTGTGTGTGTGGGGGGGGGGGTTGGCTTCAGATATAGAGTGAGGTGTCTA
Source organism: Triticum dicoccoides (assembly GCF_002162155.2). NCBI lineage: Eukaryota > Viridiplantae > Streptophyta > Magnoliopsida > Poales > Poaceae > Triticum > Triticum dicoccoides. Next base: position 247,386,986 of record NC_041391.1, read on the forward strand.
TATTTGAGGGACTTTAGCGTAATTGAGATATGCATGGTCAATAGTTTGTGCACTCATGGTTGATCAATTTGTTTCATAGTTTGGACTATGAGATAACGATACTTTTGAACATGCGTGATATACCTTGATGTACCAGAATTACAAAGCTAAGATTGGAATTTTGGAATTCGAATCCATCATTAGCTTTTGTAATTCATTTAAATGGAGGTACATTTTTTAAGCCGGGATTTCGTGATTTTAAATTCATATATCAAACCTAGAGATATACACATACGAGCATGTTCAAACTTTATAATCATCCACTTTGTTCATACACATACACATTTTTGCTTTTGTCATCATATTCAAGATAAACACATTTGGAATTTCATTTGAATTGGACCGTATGATGGTATTTGCTTGTAGTAGCTCAATGATCCATATTTGAATTGAATGTACAATCTAAGTTTTGAGTTGGAGACATTGATTTTCAAAACTTGCACTTTTTTTTGCGTGCAAAACAAACAAATTCTCGGCCATGATATCATAGTTGGCTGTACAAGAGCAGAATATAATTTCAGGCGCCAAAAGCTTTCAAACTTCCCACTCACATCGAAATATCTCGCGCCCGAAAGTTTAGTCCTGCTATATTCCTGTTTTCCCCCTGCAACATGAATGGAAAAGGGCTGCTTTGGTAACTCCATTGTTTTCCCATCTTTGCCCCCAAGATTATTCCCCAGAGCCCCTCCCCTTCCCCTCCCTGACCCCCCACCCAACCACGGCAAGGCACCGAATCTAGTCCTCTGCCGCAGCGGTGGACCTCACACCCCGCAGGATCTACCTTCCGCACCTTGGAACCCCCAACTGCCAACTCACCACTTCACCGGAGCCGCTTCAGCGACTGGCTTGTCCACCGCTCCAGATCTCCTTGACCTCCATCATGGTCCATCGCACCGGATCTTCTTAACCGACACCCTCGTCCACCACAATGTAGGCCCTTCACTGACTCCCTCGTCCGCCCCTTCGCTGGCCCTTCATACAAGCCCTCGTCCGCCGCAACAGATCCGCCTCACCGAAACCACTGTACAATGCGCCGTCGAAGCCTTCGTCCACTGCACCGGACCCGCTCCACGGATGCCATATTCAACTCCACTGGCCCCGCTTTACTGACGCTGCAGCCTCATCAGGTTATTTTGATTTGTACTCCTTCAGTTTTTTTCTTTATCGTGTAACTGTTCACTTACCACAGATGAGCTTTCTTGTATCTCGACAGGCGCTGCAACCGTAGCACTAGAGCCGCTTCAGCAATGGCGATAGCTGGCCCAAACTCAACCGCAACACAAGCACCATCGACGATCCTTAGCTATCAAGTATGATAATGATACCCATATGCCGTGAAGAATCAGGTACTATTATCCAACGGCCGGCACCTATGTTCACTTTCTTAGCATAAGCACCGCACCTTTTATTTTTTTCAGGGCATCATTCAGTTTTCATGAGACGCATTATTCTGCTTGCACCTGTAGGGCCTTACTTCTGACAGTGAACATGCTACATGTGCTAAATTACATACCAGTGCACATATAGTTAATATGCTTTAGTTTTGTCCTAAGTATTACTGTACTTCCTAGATATCACTGCCTACTATTTTACTTCTTGAATGCTATATTTATGATAATGGTGTGGTTCTGATGCCACCTGTTGGTTCCATCGGACTGCTTAATGTTCTCTATGCTTAATTACACATCAGCAAACTAGCATGTGGTTCCGCTGCTTTTTGTTTGTTTTACCCTACATTTTCCAATGCTAGCTATTACATCACTGCTCCGAGCCTCTATTCATTACTTGATTGTGTGTTCTTGATCTTCCCAAGTTGCATGACTAATTTGATGCTTCTATTAATTATGGAGCTGCCAACCACATCAAGCAAAATATTTGTTCTTTTGGGGCTGGCACCTCGAACAAGCATAAAAATAGAGGGAAGCAGATATATTGTTGTGTATCCACACACCCTTCTTTCATTAGTTTAGATGAACCATTGATGATCAATTCAGACCAGTGCATGCGATTAAAATTAATTTTATCTAAATAGAGGGTGCAGAATAAACTACAACAACTAGATTTGCAACCACGGGATGCTGACGATATCTTCAAAGAACATTGCAATAGCAGCGAGGCTTCACAGCAACATATGGTAAGCCAGTGTGTTTTAGTACATGTGAAATGTAATGCGAGTGGGCTGCTTTCTTGGCTTGTGCCCTCAACCTGTAATCCTACATAATTACAAATAGTTCAGTTGTCTGCTTTGCTGTATTGCTTGATTTGAATGCTTGTTTGTTGGTACGCTATACCTGAGTTGGCCAATATGTCAGCAGTGCCCACTGTACTATCGTAAAGAAATGCATGCCTAGTTCATTTGAGTCCTTAACTTTTCCTCTCAACTTCATCACAAGACTGTATTTGTAGTTTATATGAGGCCACACTGTTAAGTGCTTTCTCAGATTACTTCAACTGCTTAGATGCCTTGGCAACTTAAATATAGCGGTGGTACACTCCCTTTCAACTAGGGATGTCAACTGGGTCCCGCTTAATCCCGATTAAAGTCCACTAGTGGTATGATAGTTGAAAAGAGTTTTTGTTTTTTGAGGAAAATGAACTAGGGAGCTAGCAAAAACTAACTAGATGGGGCTAGCGGATGTCATTTATTTGCCACTTACATCCCTAGTTTCATCTTACCATTTTAATTTCTTTTCGGCTGATGCTACTTCGAACCATTTAAATATAGCTTGCCATGCTCGGCAATAATTCATATGTCGTTTACCATCTAAGCGTACTGCCTGGTTCATACGATAACTATCTCTTAGTTATGTCCAGCAGAAACCTTTCAGGATGCCGTTCACACTAGGACACAATGTACAAGCCCAGAATCTATTTGTGGAAGCAGTGCACCATCCATGTTACCAGATGGTAGCAGTTCAGAGGCAGCACCGTTGTAGAGCAGTCTGTGCACATATATTATAGTGCTTGAGGCTCTACTAGAGGCAGAAAGAGATGGCATGGCTGCCATTAATGAGGTAATATTTATCTTGAGGCTGGAAATTATGGAATTAGCGGCACGCATTATGCAAGCAACCCAAGAATTGGAGGAAGTAAGAATGTTGCATTCGAAGACGGAGGAGGTCCTGCTGTTTCTGCTATCTGAAGCCCAGGGTAATCCCGGTTCTTCTTTAGATACCAGTTGAAATTGTCATTAGATTATTGTACTTGCATGTTGTGTCATGTCTCTGAATGAATTATGTTGCAAGACCCCCTATGTTGTCCATGTGTTGTAATGATCTGAATTTTTTAGGCGAGGTAATCCTCAGTACTTGTATGATTGACATAAGGTGAACTATTTTTCGTGTGAGCATATTGTATTGGATGAAATAACTGTTTGACTCAAAGTGTATCCAACCTACTGAATTCATAATCATATATAAAGGTGGAAGAAATCTTTGTTGTGGTTTTGAAGAAATAAATAACAAAACGTAGAATTATCTGTGGATATTCATAATCGAATACAAATTGGATTTGAATTTAGTTTGCCAGGGCCCAGGGCAAATGTGAATGCTAATTGTCCCAAGTTTTGAACGAAGCGGCTAAACACCCACTATAATTTGTGGGCTGCCCGAAGCAAGTGTTTGCGAGATGGAAATTACTGTCTACCCCTGACACTTGACGTCCTTGTCGACCGGATTTACACTGCTGTCGATAGGGGTAGACTAGTAACTTCAATCAGACGTGACACGACGGCCTCTGAGCCCATTCAGACATGGTGGGAGCCAAACATGGGCGGTAAAACACATTTGATTCAAGCTCGTCCAAAAGACATGTGTCTCTTCCTCCATTTCCCCATTCATACACGGTTGGCGGCAAAACAAACTCTCCTCGTCCAAAATTGATGTAGGCTAATATTTTAAATAGGGGCAGATGTGTAACTTCCCTCAGACGTGACACAACCGCCCTACCTGTCAGCCCAGTTCATACACCATGGGGGCCAACCGTGGGCGTAAAAACACCCTCTCCTCACCGGAAATAGTTATCGGCATATATTTGGGAGATGCGAGATTACCGTCCTATCCCCAACCGATGCAATGTCCGAAATTTTAAACGGGGGATAAGTTCATAACTTTCCCATATTTCAGAGAAGCGCGCCCCAAAGTTTGAGATCCCCCTCCCCTCCATTTCCCCATTCATACACCATCGGCGCCATGACAACCTCCCCACTGCGGCCAGCCTCCTCTGTCCGCCACCCCATCCTCCACCTTGCCGGAGCCCTACCCCTACCCCGTCGTTCACTGCAAGAGATGGACGTCTCTCATCCATGGCGCCGGACTAGGATCCTTTCATCGCGTCCTCTCGCTTCATCAGCGTCGTCGTCCACCTTGCCGTTACTGCTCCTACGACCGCCTCGTCCACGACAATAGGATTTATCCCCCGACCAGGCCGTCTGCCGTCTAAAGTCTTCTTCCCCACCGCGGACAGCCATCGCACCCGCAACACCCTAACGTATCAGCAGAGGCCTACACGGTGTCGCAAGAGAGGTGGTACTCTTCCATATGTGGTTAAGTTATTGATCTCACCCAGAAAATAGATCGTAATTTGTTTACTGTACTTTTCTTGTCCGTACCAAATCGTAGTGGCTAGTTGAAAGCAAACATTGGTTGCGAAGTAGCTTTGTCCGGTTTGCACCTTACGCCATGGCACGAGCACTATACTCCTAAAGCTTATGGTTTCCCCCCTTTATATTCACTACCATCATCAGAGGTGCTTCGTGTCGTGCTAGCACTGCTCCTGAAGACCTCAACCCAAAGCTTACGTGTTGAAATACGAATCTGATATGATGCTCATATCATTAAAACAGAGGACATTTAATTGGTCACCTAATGTTCCTATATTCGTTTCGAACAACATGTGCACCACCCACTGGTCCAGCTAGTTCCACTTTCCTGATTTTTCACTTGATGCTTAGGGTTTCCCCTTTTATCTACTCTACTATGATCTGCATAGGTGCTTTCTGTCATACTAGCGTTACTCCACCCTTCAAGCTAAACAACACAACACTCAAAATTTGAGAGCTTAGTTGTTCAAATATGATTGTGATATGATACTGATATTAGTTAACAGACACATTTAATTGGTTAGCTAAAGGTCCCACTTGAGTTTGCAAATGCATGTCGCGACATATAGAGAGACAGCAGAATTGCATTTCTTTATCACTTGTTGACTGTACTTTCTTGTCCATACCAAATCTTAGTTGTTATTTCAAAGCAAACATCTGTTGCTAACTACCCTTTGCACGGTTTGCAGCTTCAGATCTGCCATCCCACTGCCACGGTCAACACTGTACTCATCATGCTTATGGTTTCCACATTTTATGATGACCACGATCAGCCTACGTGGCTCGTGTCATAATAGCACTGCTCCACCCATTGAGCTAAACAAAGTTAGCTGTACAAATTCATATCTGATATTATGCTGATATTAGTAAAACTAAGAGATGTTTAATTGGTCAACTAAATGTTCCTACTTTAGTTTCGAAATGCATGTGAGCCACATATGGAGAGACTGGAAAGAATAGTATTTCTTTGTGCACTCTTGTTCATCATGGGTGACCAACCGACATTGTATTGAAAGACTTGTAATATCTTCAATTTGCTTGCTCTTCTGCTCTTCTTTAAGATGATCCTCTTCTCTTGTTGTCGACTGGTCACGTCGAGTTGTTCTCCCTTAGTATATTTTGAATTTGTCAGGTCAGGTCAACTTGTTCTTCTTTACTATATGTTGAAGCTGTCATCTGCGAAGTGTCATCACTTCTGGAGCTCTCATATTTTGAGTAGTAGGCCACATTATATTAATGCACACACCAAATTACAGCATGCATGGCATCTCTTAAAAGAATTGCAGAGATAACACACTTCTGCATTACAAAGATAATCTCACTTGTTTTTATGTTTTCATGCATGTCAGATATTGAACATTATCAAAATGAATATGAGAATGGACGCACGAGAGGAATATTGCTGAACAATCCACTGGCTAACAAACTGGGCATGGTAGAGGATGGCCTATCTTATTCACCCATCAAGGTGCTTGCTCTAACTTGGCAAGGTTGTATTGGTCGCACATATTTTGCATCTGACCTCTTGCATTACTTCTACTTTGTTACACCATCTGCTTAGTTTAAGCATCATATATGAGTATATGCCATACCTATCCATTTTCTGTACCTATTCCATGTGTCGTCACACTATGTTTTTCCAGTCAAATGTTGTTCTTTCGTAATAGATGTCCAAAAGGAAGAGGGTGAGTGCAGATCCTCAAGGAGTACAAACTAGGTATTTGGAAAAGGTTGTGATACCTGTTAAATTAGATAGATCAGCAGCCACAAAAAACACATGCCCAACTATACCACACTTTACCCCTACTCCAGTGGCCAAACCCCTATTAGAACTGCTAAGAGCCCAGCGTCGGGTACTGTCTATGATATCAATTCAAAATTTGAACTCCTAAATTTCTGCATCTGCCTTACCTTCTCTCTTGTATGAAAACTAATTTCAGATGAATCTCCTTGCTCGAAGGACCACACAGTCTCACAACAATACTGGGCTCTGCATTGCTCTTGTCAGTACCTCTATCCCTTTTGCCTTGTAACACTGTACTTAATTAATTGCTATTTGATTATGTATCATCAGTCTGCACCTGAGCTTCATTATCCTCTGTTTCTTCCAATATTATTTGATCTATATTTACTCTTTGCAAAATGTAGAATAATGGCAACGCTAATAAAGAATTTTCTTTGGGGAACTTATTGAATTATCCATCCATCAACATGGAGAAGGGCTTCTTCCAGCCCGTGTTAACATGTAATGTAAGTTCATCCTTCTCAAGCCTTCAAACTTTTTTCTAGTATAGATTTGGATAGGCATCATTTCCTCCACTACTGCTTGCATTATTGTTTACATCTGATTGGATGTTTGCAACAACTACCAGTTTCAAATTGTAGTTGTAAAAACATGTTCCTTATGCAGAACAGATCCATTCATTTGCTTATATAATTGTGAAACCTGTTACGTGTCTCCTTGTTTCTCTTTTAGAGTCGTATCTCTTATGCCAGGCAGAACTTTAGGGAAGATAGTGAGCCAAACCATCTTGGGGACAGTGAGATGACCCCAAGGTCTTGTCTTGATGAAGACAATGAGTTGAAGCTACTCAACAGCAGGTGTGAGACAATCTCTGTGCAGTCGCTGCCTCAATCAATTCGACTTCTTCAATCGCAAATTAAAGCAGAAAGGCGTGCTTCAGCTCAGCTCCAACTTGAAGTCAAAGATGTAATGAAGATGTCAGAGGACTGCCTTGCGCACCATCATGCCATACAACTACGGGTGATGCATCTATCGTTGACACAATTGAGGTCTAATCAGCTTGTTCGGCTGTTTGGGGGGCCGACCTGGCCAAGCCTAGTGCCTTCTGAAGTGCTCTGAGTTTTGTATATTCTTTTGTCGACGCGTTTATTTGCGCTGGTGGTGAACTTTGATGCCCAGTGGATGTAATATGTGTAATAGTTGTGATAGCCTAGCGTAAGTTTGCTGCTTATTTATTTCCTTGTTGTCTTGTTTATTTGTTTGTTTGTAGTCAGTGCAGTTATTTTTCCGCAGTTTGCTAGTAGCCGCAGTAACCTATTTTTTAAAACTAGGCCACAATAACCATGGGCTTCATATTTACTATAGTGACACTGGGCCTCCTTTGTGCCGTAGAAACAATGGGCCTTCTACGGGCCATAGAAGCAATGGGCCTTCTATGGGCCCTAGAAACAATGGGCCTTCTACGGGCCATATCATCAATGGGCCTTATATGGGTCGTATAATCGATTGGCCAAACATGGGCCAATAACAGACCGCATTATGGCCGTAAACGGGCTAGAGTTGGAATCCTCCGTTCATGGGCCGACCATAACGGGCCGTCGTTAATAGGCCATATCTGATGACGCTATGAAAACGGCCCAACGTATTAACGGGCCACAAACGGGCCGAATGTAACCATGGGCTGAATTTGGCCCACAAGCAGAAAATGGCAGTAATGGGCCGTAAGTAACCGAATGCTGGAAATGAGCCCATGAATAAATGGGCCCTGAGAAGGCCAAAAGATAACATGGGCTGCAAACAGTCCAATGGATTAATGGGCCGTTAATGGGTATAAAGCGATACACTGTTCATTACGAGTCAGTTTCACCATGGGCCGTTAATGGGCCAAGAGTTACAAACGGCCTCATATGGGCCAAAAGACGTCATGGGCCATACATGGGCCGGAACTTAAAATGGGCTGGAATCATATTGGACGGCCCATATGACGATACTGGGCCTAATTCGGATAGGTCGTAACGGGCCCTGGGTTAGTGGGCTGTAAATGGATTATATGCGAACATGCCGTTAACAGGCTTTCCTTGGGCTGGCCCGCCACCTTTTGACCAAGTCAAACGGGCCGGCCTTTTCACAGGAATGGGCCTCTGTTGGGCCGTGCCACGTGTCGACGTATCATAGGCACCTTCGGTCCAATGAGTGGATGACATCTGTCCCAATGGTGAGCCAACATGTGTTTCCTCCAGCCAATGCTGATTTTACACGTGGAAAATCCTCATTGGTCGGGGCTGTTAGCGGGTTATCGGATCCAAAACTGGACCCGATAGCTTAACGGCGTTCCGTCACAGTGGATGCCACGTGTCGCTAACCCTTGACGCAAGCACTTCTGTGACGCGAGATTTATCGTCATAGAAGTGGACACTTCCGTGATGATAATTTTGGTAATGTCATGGAACACTTCTACGACAGGACATGTATGACTATCTTGATTCTGTCATAAAATCGTCATGGATGTACATGCATGAAAAAAACGCGACCTACTATGACAAACACGTATCATCACGGAAGTGAATTTTTTGTAGTGTTATCAATAGGAGCAACAAGTACTGGCGGCTCAGCGAGCTGTCTCTTCAAAGCCTCAAACGTGTCATTAGCAGCATCACTCCAGACAAAGTCATCTGTCTTCTTCATCATCTGGTACAGCGGTATGGCCTTCTCACCCAACCGGCTTATGAACCGGCTTAAGGCAGCAATACGACCCGCCAGACGCTGAACATCATTAATACACGCCGGCTTTGCCAGGGAGGTAATGGCCTTGATCTTCTCCGGGTTAGCCTCATGCCTCTGTTAGAAACCAGAAAACCCAAAAGCTTGCCTACTAGCACACCAAAAACGCACTTGGTCGAGTTAAGCATCATCTTGTAGACCCGGAGATTGTCGAAGATCTCTTTCAAATCATCTATCAAAGTTTCCTTATTTCTGGATTTCACCACAATATCATCTACAAAAGCATGATCATTGTGCCCAATCTGAGTGTGGAGACAGTTCTGCACACACCGCTGATAAGTCACCTAGGCACTCTTAAGCCCAAAGGGCATAGACACATAGCAGAAGGCTCAAAAGGGAGTGATGAAAGTTGTCTTCTTCTCGTCCTTAACTGCCATCTTGATCTGATAATAACCAGAATAAGCATCCAAAAAACTCAAGCACTCACAAACCACCGTAGCATCAATGATTTGATCAATACGAGGGAGAGAAAAAGGATCAGCCTGACAAGCCTTATTTAAGTCCGTGTAGTCCACACACATACGCCAAGTGCCGTTCTTCTTAAGCACCAGCACTGGGTTAGCGAACCACTCAAGATGAAAGACTACAACAATGAACCCAACCGCCAAGAGGCGAGCCACTTCTTCACCGATGGCCTTACGCCTCTCCTCATTGAAGCAATGAAGGAATTGCTTAACCGGCTTAAACTTCGGATCAATGTTAAGAGTGTGCTCAGCGAGTTTCCTCGGTACACCTGGCATGTCAGAAGGTTTCCATGCAAAGATGTACCGGTTTTAACGGATGAACTCGATGAGCGTGCTTTCCTATTTTGGATCTAGTTTAGCACTGATACTGAACTACTTGGATGATTCACCAGGAACAAAGTCAACCAGCTTAGTGTCATCGGCAGACTTAAACTTCAGCACCAGATCATGCTCTGTAGTAGGCTTTTTCGGAGATGTCATATCAGCTGGATCAACATTATCTTTATAGAACTTCAACTCCTTTGTTGCACAGACAGACTCAGCGTAAGCAACATCACCCTCTTCACACTCCAAAGCTATTTTCCGGCTCCCATGCACTGTAATGGTCCCTTTGTAACCCGACATTTTGAGCTGCAAATAAACATAACAAGGTCGTGCCATGAATTTAGCATAAGCCGGCCGTCCAAACAGAGCGTGGTACGGGCTTCTGATCTTGACCACTTCAAAGGTTAACTTCTTGGCCCTGGAATCATACTCATCTCCAAAAGCCACTTCCAGCTCATTGCCTATAGGGTACGCCGACTTACCAGGCACCACTCCATGGAAAACAGTATTGGACATCTTAAGATTTTTACCAGTTAATCCCATACGACGGAAAGTATCATAGTAAAGGATATTAATGCTGCTGCCTCCATCCATGAGTACCTTAGTGAATTTGTACCCACCAACTTGAGGCGCCACCACCAAAGCCAAGTGACCCGGATTATCAACCCGGGGCGGGTGATCCTCTCGGCTCCACATAATGGGCTGCTCAGACCATCACAAGTATGGGGAACTGCCGGCTCAACGGCATTTACAACCCTCTTGTGAAGCTTCTAGTCCCAATTGCATAGACTCGTGGTGAAAACGTGGTACTGCCCGCTATTCAACTGCTTCGGTTCACTTTGATATCCATACTGTTGCTGTGGCTGACTCCCTTGGCCAGATTGTTGATTGTAACCACCCTGATTACCTTGATTATAACCACCCTTATTACCTTGATTATAACCACCCTGATTACTTTGATGGTGTTGGTTGCCCTGGAAGCCGGAATTAGAACCGCCACCTCCGTAGCCCGGGCCATGAGAACCGCCGCCACCGGAACCCGAGCCGCCGCCCGACCCATGGTTGCTGTGAAACGAGTTAGAATTTTTGAAATCCCTCATAATTGAACAATCTTTCCAAAGGTGAGTAGTTGGCTTCTCCTGCGTGCCATGCTTTGGGCAGGGCTCATTCAGCAACTGCTCAAGATTAGGACCTGATCCACTGGTCCGAGGAGGCGGCCTCCCCTTATGATGCTGATTATTGCTCCGTGCATTGGTGTTAGCCACAAACTCCGAGTTACCATCAGCCTTGCGCTTACCGTTGCCCCCCTGATTCGCCGGGTTATGTTGCAGACCCTTGGTGTTGCCATTCTTCTTTCCCTTTCTCGGTTTGTCATCATCAGACTCGGGGTCCTTGGTACTATCAGAGTCAGCATATTTGATTAGAGCCACCATCAGCTGCCCCATATCATTGCAATCACGCTTGAGTCACCCCAGCTTCTGCTGAAGAGGCAAGAAATGACAATTTTTCTCAAACATTAAGACTACAGAACCGGCATTCATGTTATCGGATGAGTGTATAATAGCTTTGACCCGGCGCACCCAATGGGTCGTTGATTCAACCTCCTCTTGGGCACAAGCACCTAAGTCCATAATGGACATAGGCTGTTTGCATGTGTCTTTAAAGTCCTAAATAAACTGGGCCTTTAGCTCAGCCCATGACCCGATGGAATTAGCTAGCAGCCCTTTTAACCAAGTACGGGCCGTTCCATCCAGCATCATAGTGAAGTACTTAGCACATGCGGTGTCACTGACCTCCAATAGTTCCATGGCCATCTCATAAGTTTCAATCCACGCCTCAGGGGGTAAGTCGGCTATGTAATTAGGCACCTTGCGAGGTCCTTTGAAATCCTTGGGCAAACACTCATTACGTAGAGCCGACACCAAACAGGGTGCACCTGTAGTTCTAGAGGTCACGCCCGCCTCTACCGAAGTCATTGGATAAACCGGAAGGGGCTGGTCAGCCGCCCGCTGAGCCGCCTACTCAGCCTCTTGACGCACTCTGTCCTGATCGACAAAGTTATGAGCTCCATAACATGCTGGGTCATGCCCACGCGGCTGGTTACGGCTTTGAGCATTGCTTGAAACAGCTGGTGAGTCCATGTGCCTACTATAACTCCGGCTCGGGCGAGGTGTTGAGTGAATCCTATCTCGACTATAAGAATATGTCTCCTGCTACACCAATGTTGTCTGAAGAAGTTCTCTAGCCCTTCGTGTTTCAACCGCCGCTGGAGAGTTGCCATCCACCGGTACATCCACCAATCGTGCCGCCGCAACAATCATGTTCTCCAAAGTATTGGAATAATGACCCCAACCGCTTCGCCTAGCAGCACAACGCTTGTATTGCTCTCCCATAACCCTGTTTTCACGTTGGCGTTGGTACATGTTGAGGCGGAGCGCTATTCAGACAAGGGGGTTCTGTCATGTGCAGTTGAATCGGCATTCCAACCCCAGGTGATGCAGCCTGGTTTATCTCCAGCGGGTTACTGGTCCCCGCTCCAGGCGTGCAAAATAAGTTTCTCGCCTCATAAACCGGAGGTAGACAAGACTTGTGCCTCCTCCTCATGATTTCATTTGAAGCTTTTGCTCCATCGTAAGCCAGAAAGCCTCTGACTGAATCCGCTGGGCTTGAGCATCCAGGGCAGCCCGTTCCGCGACCATCCTAATGTCCTCTGCCGCAAGGTTCTTCTTGGCTTGCGCTACCTCATCACGCAGCTTTGCAATTTCTGCGCTATGCTGAGCATGATTTGTCGGGTTAACTTCTGCTGTTAACAAGGCTGTGAGTCTATCTAGCAACTCCGTCAACACTTTTGCCAACGGGCGCACATGACCTCCTGCCCCGGCTGCCATCACCGCTGCTGACCAGGAAGTCATTACTGCTGTGGTTGAAGAATTTTGCCCAGGCTGCGTACCAGCCATAAAGATTGCAACCCGGTTCTGTGGCTCATAGGGGTCCGGAATACTGTCGCCATCGGAACAACCCCCAAGCCCGCCATCTTGCAATTGGTACAAGGAATTAGTCTCGCCTGTGGACGACTCACCATCAGAATAGATGGCCATCTCACCGCCAGACATTGACCCTTCATCAAATTCTGCTCCATGGATGAATCCCACGTAAGGCACGCTTCACGGCGGGCTAAGCCCGGGCAGGTCTCGCACGCCGAGCCATCTCGATGATGTCGGTGCAGATGTCCGGCTCAGGGCCCGGCTCGCCGATCTTGCCAATGAAGACATGAATTCCGCTGAAGGGGACCCGGTACCCATACTCAATTGAGCCGACCTCGGGGCCCCAGCCTGCATCGCTGATGTAGAGCTTGCCACGACGACTCTTGGTCATCCGGCCTATAGTGTATACCTTGAGCCCTTCGAAGCTGCCCTTTAAGAACTCGAAACCACCGTGCGTTGGCCCCATGGTGGGCGCCAACTATCATGGAATAGTCACGGCAGATGTCCTAGCGAAAGGACTTGGTCATGGAGCCATCGCAACTAGGTTAGCTTAAAGGGGTCAAACGGGACAAAGGACACAGGAGTTTATACTGGTTCGGCCCCTTGCGGTGAAGGTAAAGGCTACTCCAGTTTTGAGGTGGTATTTCTTATGTCTCGATTACAAGGGAGCGAATCTGCTTCACCTAGCTTTCGATCTATTGTTTCTTGCCCTGAATCGCCACCGGTCCGTGACTTTATATACACAGGTTGACGCCCAGCGGCTCACAGAGTCCTAGCTGGCTCATAGACAACGTGTCCAGCTCGGTGACTATCTATACATGCCTTACAACACATGTCTTAAACATATGGTGGTTTACTTCTACGGGCCTTAAGTCGCCCTTGGGCCTTGGGCCCTTGCTTGTGAACCGCCATCTTCAATATCCTCGTGGGCTTCATATCATGAATCACCACAGGTATAACTCGGCCCCACCTGGGCGGGTCATACCTAATAGTTATATCCCCAATAGTATTGATTTCCCACGATGTAAAAAACAAGCAGAAGACAACAACTGACACTGGGCACTATGTCAATAGGTTAGTACCAAAAAATGATATCAAATGACTATAAAACGATTGTAAAACATCCAATAATGATAATATAATAGCATGGAACAATCAAAAATTATAGATACGTTGGTGACGTATCACCTTTCTTGATGATAATGTGCCAGGTGAATTTCTTGATGAACAAATTGCTAGAGTCAAAGATATTGAGAATGCTGAAACTAATGAAATTATTGAAACTAATGAAGTACTTGAAAATTAAAATCTTGAAACACCTATTAGACCTAGCTCTCCTAGAGTTGAATTGCCTTAGATACCAGAAGGTTATATTATGGACGAGGAGATAGCTACAGACTTTTTGCATGCAACGATAGAGATGATCTTAAGAAATTACTATGCAAACTGAAGGAAGAATCTTCGAATGCTAGAATGAAATGTGATCCTAAGTTTGCTACTTCACCTATCTTTGTTACCGATAAGGATTATGAATTCTCTGTCGACCCGGAGTTAATTACTTTTGTTGAATCTGATCCTTTTCATGGCTATGAAACTGAAACTGTAGTGGCACATCTTACTAAATTAAATGATACAGCCACCCTATTTGCTCATGATGAGAAAATTCGCTACTACTATATCCTAAAACTATTTTTGTTCTCATTAAAGGGTGATGCTAAGATATGGTACAATACCCTTGCTCCTGGTTGTGTGCGTAGTCCCCAGGATATGATTTACTACTTCTCTGAAAAATATTTTCCTGCTCATAAGAAACAAGCTGCCTTACAAGAAATATTTAACTTTGCACAAACTGAACAAGAGAGTCTCCGACAAGCTTGGGGGAGGCTTCTCCAATTACTTAATGCTTTGCCTAATCATCCTATTAAGAAAAATGAGATAGTTGATATCTTCTATAATAGACTAACCGATGCTTCTAGGGACTTCCTAGATAGTTCCGTTGGCTGTGTTTTCAGGGAACGAACTGTTGAACAAGCTGAGGAATTATTGAACAACATATTGAAAAATAATGATGATTGGACTCTTCCTGAACCACCGCCTGAACCAACTCCAAAGAAGAGGGGTATCTTATTTCTCAGTCTCGAAGATATGCAAGAGGCAAAGAAATGTATGAAGGGAAATGTGTTAAAGCTAAAGATGTTAAGAATTTACCACCTATTGAAGAAATACATGGACTTGATACACCACCACCACCACCGGTGGTAGAGGTAAATTCTTTATTGAAGTTTGATGAAGGTGACATCCCTTATAAGGAACATCCTAGTCACTGCCTTTATGAGTTCGACAATTACATTAGGAAACAAGATCACTTCAATGCAAATGTAATGAAACAATTGAAATATAATTCTGATATGATTGCTCGCTTGAGTGACTTGTTATTTAGAATTACTAATGATGTAAGAGGTGTAGGAAAACATGATTCTATGGTTCAAACTCAGCTAGAACAAGTTGCTAAATGTTAAAGAGATTTGCTTAATGAAATGAATAATAATATGAATGATTTTGTTGTTAGAGTAGCAACTAGAGGAGGCAAAATGACTCAGGAACCACTTTATCCTGAGGGACTCCCTAAAAGAATTGAACAAGGCTATCAAAGAATTAATGATGATGCATGATGTCGCTTGGACTACGTCGATATTTCCCCAAAGAGGAAGGGATGATGCAGCACACCTACGGTAGGTATTTCCCTCGGTTATGAAACCAAGGTATCAATCCAGTAGGAGAACCAAGCAACACTGTGTAAATGGCACCAAAACACAAAGAACAAATACTTGCAACCTGACGCTTATGAGGGGTTGTCAATCCCTCTATGGGTAATTGCGCCAGAAATTGTCAAGTTGACGGGATAAAATTTGTGACAGATTGGATAAATAGATCCCGATAAAATACGAAATAAAATAAGTAATGAAAAAGTGCAGCAACGTATTTTTGGGATTTTGGAATAATAGATACTAAAACAAAAGCTAATAAAAATAGATCCCAAAGCAAATATGATACATAATAGACCCGGGGCCCGTAGATTTCACTAGTGGCTTCTCTCAAGAAATAGCATACGGTGGGTAAACAAATTACTGTTGGGCAATTGATAGAAGATCGAATAAAAATGACGATATCCAAGGTAATGATCAATATTTAGGCATCACCCAAGATTAGTAGACCGACTCCTGCCTGCATCTACTACTATTACTCCACACATCGACCGCTATGTAGCATGCATCTAGTGTATTAATTTCATCGAGAAATGGAGTAATGCAATAAGAACGATGACATGATGTAAACGAGATATATTCATGTAGGAATAGCCCCCATCTTGTTATCCTTAATAGCAACGATACATGTGTGTCTTGCTGCCCCTTCTGTCACTGGGAAAGAACACCGCAAGATCGAACCCATCACAAAGCACCTCTACCCATGGCAAGAAAAATTGATCTAGTTGGCCTAACTAAATGAAAGATTTGAAGAAGAAATACAAGGCTATAAATAATCATGCATATAAGAGATCAAAGAAGACTCAAATAATATTGATGGATATAGATCTGATCGTAAACTCAAAGTTCATCGGATCCGAACAAACACATCACAAAAAGAGTTACATAAAATAGATCTCCAGGAGACCATTGTACTGAGAATCAAAAGAGAGAAGAAGCCATCTAGCTACTTCCTTCGGACCCGTAGGTCTATGATGAACTACTCACACATCATCGGAGAGGCACCAATGAGGATGGTGAACCCCTCCATGATGGTGTCTAGATTGGATCCCGTGATTCTGGAACTTGCGGTGGCTGGAATTGTGTTTCGTCGACTCCCTTAGGGTTTCTAGAATATTTGGTAATTTATAGGGCGAAGAGGCGGTGCGGGAGGTTATCGAGGGGGGCACAACCCGCCTGGGCCTCCTGGCATGCATTGGTGGGTTGTGCCCACCTCGGGCCTCCCCTTTGGTATTTGTTTGGCCCACTGGGTGTCTTCTGGTCCAAAACAAATCTCCAAAAAGTTTCGCTACATTTGGACTCCATTTGGTACCAATATCCTACAAAGTAAAATAAAAAAGGCAAAAAATAGGAACTAGCACTCGGCACTATGTCAATAGGTTAGTCCAAATAAATGATATAAACTTGCTATCAAATGATTGTAACACATCCAAGAATGGTAATATAACAACATGGAAAAAGCAAAAAAATTAGATACGTTGGAGACGTATCAGCATCCCCAAGCTTAATTCCTACTCGTCCTCGAGTAGGTAAATGATAAAAACAGATTTTTTTTTGATGTGGAATGCTGCCTAACATGTTGATCACATATTCTTTTCTTTTGTAGCATGGACATTTGGAATTTTATATGGTTCAAAGAAATAGTCTAGTTTTTACATGAAGATTTCAATACTCAAACATATCAACAAACAACCATGTCTTTCAAAATATCAACACTTTAGAAAGTTATCCCTATCCCATCATGCTCAATCATTGATCCATTCATGAAACACACTCGCATGTTAGCTACATCCAATGCTCAAGTATGATCATGGTGCCCCTAGTTGGTGCTTTATTGGAGAAGATGGAGACTCAAATAAAAATAAAAATTGCATAAAGTAAATAGATAGGCCCTTCACAGAGGGAAGTAGGGATTCGTAGAGGTGCCAGAGCTCAAAGCTAAACTGAGAGATATTTTTTTAGAAGCATACTTTTCACGTCAATGAAAATGATCGAGTAATTCCTGACACTTTCCAAGCTAGATATATCATAGGCGGTTCCCAAACAGAAAATAAAGTTTATTCCTTTTTCCACCATTCGTTCACAACCCATGGCTAGCCGTATCCACGGGTGCCTTCCATACCAACACTTTCCAAGGAGTTTATTATTTGACAACATAAAGTAAATTTCTTTTTCATTTCAGGACTGGGCATCCCTATTACCGCCCTACTCTCGTGCAATGACAAGTGAACAAACACTCATCTTGAGAATAACACATCTAGCATAGAAAATATTGGCCACCCCCTGCCACTGCATGAGCGGTACAGGCACACAAAAAAGGAAATTCATTTTGAAAATTAGAGATGGCACATACAAAGTTGCTTAGAATGGCACGGAAATACCGCATATAGGCAGGTATGGTGGACTCATATGGCAAAACTGGGTTTAAAGATTTTGGATGCACAAGTAGTATTTCTACTTAGTACAAGTGGAGGCTAGCAAATAGATTGAGAAGCAACCAACCAAGAAACGAAAAATCACATAAGAGAGCATTAAGCATAAATAACACCGAATAATGCACCACAAGTAGGATATAATTTCATTGCATAACTATTGACTTTCGTGCTTGCATAGGGAATCATAAGCCTTAACACCAATATTCTTACTAAATCATAACTACTCACCAACATGACTCACATATCACTATCATCATATCTCAAAACTATTACAAATAATCAAGTTTATTTTGTCCAATGATCTTCATGAAAGTTTTTATTATATCCCTCTTGAATATCTATCACTTTGGACTAGTTTCATATATTGCAATTGCTTTTGACAAGCTCAAACAAATTTAAGTGAAGAACATGAGCATAAAAATTTTCTTCTCTAAAAATAATATAAGTGAAGCATGAGAGAATTTCTTCAAAAAATTACTAACTCTCAAATAGACCTAAGTGAAGCATGAGAGTATTTCTTCAAAAATATTAAAGCACACCATGCTCAAAACGATATAAGTGAAGCACTAGAGCAATTCCATAGCTCAAAAATTTTAAGTGAAGCATAAAGAGCAGTTCTATCAAATCATAGAATAATTTTGGCTCTCTCAAATAGGAGTGTCCAGCAAGGATACTTGTGACAAACTAAAAAGCAAAACAAGCAAAGACTCATATAATACAAGACGCTTTAAGGAAAACTCATGATATGTGACGAATAAAAATATAGCTCCAAGTAAAATAACGATGGTTGTTAGAAGAAAGAGGGGATGCCTTCCGGGGCAGCCCCAATCTTAGTTGCTTGGCTCTCCTTGAACATTAACTTGGGGTACCATGGGGCATCCCCAAGCTTGGGCTCTTTTCACTCCTTATTCCTTCATCCATCGTGATCTCACCCAAAACTTGAAAACTTCAACCGCACAAAACTTAACAAAACCTTCATGAGATCCGTTAGTATAATAAAGCAAATCACCACTCTAAGTACTGTTGCAAACCCATTCATATTTTATTTTTGCATTATGCCTACTATATCCAACTTTACTATGCCTTATACCCCCGATACAATCCATAGATTCATCAAAATAGGCACACAATGCAAACAAAACAGAATCTATCAAAAACAGAACAGTCTGTAGTAATCTGGAAACTTCGTATACTTATGTAACTCCCAAAATTCTGAAAAATTAGGACAAGGTAGGCAATTTGTATATAAATCTTGTCTAAAAATTGAGAAATTTATCGCACTTCTGTGCTTGTACATAATTCTGCTACTGGACACAAAAGTTTCTGTTTTTCAACAAGATCAAATAAACTATCACCCAACATGATCCCAAAGGCTTTACTTGGCACAGACACTAACTAAAACATAAAAAACACAATCATAACAGTATCATAATTTTGTAAACACTCAAGAACATAAAGAAAAGGCAAAAATAAAATTGTTTCATTGGGTTGCCTCCCAACAAGCGCTATCGTTTTATGCCCCTAACTGGGCATAATGCATAGGTTCAACTATTGTCATCTTTAGTTTCCAATTCCTAAACCAATATTCTTCAAATATTTAGCATATAAATTTTCAATAACAATACTCCTAGGAACGAGATTGAAAAATTCATTCTTGCAAGTAGGATCTTTTATCACTTCAACAAAATTGGGGTGAATACTAATCATTTTAAGATCTTCCTTGTTGTTATTAGAAGTGGCATCCTTTTCTTAGTGGCTTGAGTAAACTTGCAAATTTTTACGAGAGTTTTTTCATTAGTTTTAATGTAAGAAAAGGTTGAGCTTAAGTTACTAAAAATTTCTTCAAACTTATCAATCCGAGAGGGGCTTTCCTCTATTCTTTCGTTAACTACGATTTCCTTTTCCCTTAGTAAATTTAAAACATCACCCACTTTTGACCCAAATTTATTAGTAAGATTCTGCATCTTTTTATCCAAATTTTCAATTTGCTCTAAGGTGACCATCTTCTTTTCAATAGCATCTAATCTTCGCATAACATTCTCAAGAGTTAAGGTTGTTTCATTAATGATGATAGGTGGTGCACCCACAAGATCTCCCATGGCATTAAAAGGATCCAAACATGGACACATCAAGAAATTGCCACCAGTTATCGTATCAAGCACAAATCTATACAACTAGTTATGCCCACATAAAAACTGCGAAGAACAATGATAGATTGCTTATGAATAGATCTATTGTGGCACCCCGGCTCAGAGTACTCCAGCCCAGAAATCGAGGTGAAGTCTTCTGGAATACGACATTGCTTAGCATAGAACAGGCCAGCTCTCTATTACAGCACGAATATGAATACAAGGTCTCTGATATTACAATGAATAACACCAGCACGACAACACTACGCCAACCACAGTTGCTCTATGCAAGCATCACAACAACTCGATGCAGCGGAACCTCTACTGGTAGCAGAAGAACTATTGGCAGCGGAACAACGAACGACAATGATGGACTCCAATCCGCAAGGACTCTGGCTGGAACGTTTATCCTAGCTCGCGAACATAGGAACCACACCAAACAAGCAAGCAATCCAGGCACGACCTGCAAACTGGCATGACATGCCAGGTCAGTACATTGAATGTACTTGCAAGCTCACAATAACCGAAAGGAATCAAGGCAAACAACAACATGGCATTAGCAGGTTAAAGCAATCATGAGCATAATATTAACAGAACAACATGGAGTGCACAACTGAACATGAAAAAACTTTAGCATGGCATAAGCATATGAACATGATGATACTACATGCAACAGTTTAACATATCATGCACCAACTTACTCTACTCGGGCTACCTCGTCACCAACACATGCATCAACTTACCAACATAGGTATCCATGATACCACGGTGATCCTCTCACGATCACATAAAGATCAACCAACTTCTTTCATCATCGAACCGGGGTTGTTATTAAGCACATCATTATTATTACTATTGACCCATAGTGTGACCGACTTTGAACTGGGCCCATATCCACGGGCGCGGCTATCGATAGATTCAACACACACTCTCTAGAGGTTAGCACATTGTACCCACACCACAGAAACCGTGGCCTCGCACTCCCATTCGGGTGGACCAACAACGTTCCGATAAAACCAATCTACTGCCATGACACTCTCCCGACCACTCCGACAAACTCCCCTCTGGGATAAGTCATGGGTGGCCCCGTGCCTAACAAAGGCATCAATGGCCACTGTCGTGGCAAAACAAAAACGGTCCCAAATGGGGACAACCTGGGTACACAACAACAACGGGCACGCATGGCTTATGTCCGCGTACCTGATCAGTGTAGCGCACGCCCATAACCTTCCCTCGTTGGAGGCACTGGCGAGAGACATGAGAATAAACTGTATTAGGGCCCTTCCCATAAAAGGCAAATGTGGTTGCACTGGTCAGGTCGATTCAGGGGCACCATGACTCAGCCAATAGTTGTTCAAGTTCATTATTATCCGGTTAAACTTGAATGCAATAAGCTGAGCCATAATAAAATAACAAGATGCAACTACGATGCATGAGCATGATATCAACTTAAGCATGGAGGTGCAACATAATCATCGAGCACAATCACAATGAATCATATATTCGAATGAGCATGGCATACTGACAAGCATGAATAACACAAGCATAACTCTACCATAAGCACATCATGAACACTAGCATCATGAATAAATACCATGCAAGAACATAGCAAGAACACTACCAAGTAAACATGTAACAAACTAGATGCAATAGAACCAACATAGCAACAGGACTGAATAACAGACTAAGCATGCATCTGAAGGACATCCCAACTACCAGCATGTATTACTACTACCAAGCATGACTTACGAACATGATGCTAGCAAGTAGCGCAAGATATCACGATGCATCATAACATAGCATGAAGGTGGACACGAGTCCATGAGTGAAACTGAAACAACGAAAGTAGCAAACAAGCATGCAGATAATGGCAAAATTTTATTAAACATTCAAGTTGAAAACCAAGTCTACTGCATGACTAACATGCAAGTGGCTGTTGTGGTTTGCCTGGGGGTGATGGAGACTCCGGGGAGAAGTGCGGTGAAGCCGCGGAACGAAACGTCGGACGGTTCTCTCTCAGAGGGGGCTGGGCTGATAAGAGGCAAGGGCAAACTGGTCATTTTCATTTGGGACCACCTAGTGAAAACAGAACCAACAAAAAGAGCTCGACGATACGAAGATGTGAGCGTTGGTTTCAGCTCAATCGGAGCTATGGTTGAAGAGTTGTGAAGGGATGAAGATCAGGGACTAATTTGTGAAAGATCCTCACAAACAGGTCCCTCGTGGCAGAAAATAGAAATCACCTTTGGGAAGATTATGTTTTCTGAAAAGGAAAACATATTTTGAGCCGAATTGCAAAGTGAATACGCTTTCAAAACTGAGAAAGCGCATTTCATATAAAAGAGGAAAGAAATACGCTTTCATATATCGAAAATGCATTTCAAGAAACATTTCCACTTACAGACGCGGGCCCGGGGCGGGGTCAATGCCGAGACACTGCTAGGTGGGGCCGGGGAAGGCACGGGGCCCACCTGACCTTGTCTTCTTCCTCCTCTCCCTGCCCCTGACGGAAACTGAGGAGGGAGCAGGGGAGGGTGCTACCAGCGATGGAGCGGGCCACTCCGGCAATCTCCGGCCAAGTGGAGACCACTAGCGAGCTCGTGGGGGTGCACCGCTTCTGTCCAGGCCAAGCATGGGCGCCAGGAGGCAGCAGGGAGACGGCGGCTCGCAGGGATAGAGGACACGACCGAGGATGGTTGAGCTTGGGGACAACGACCGCCAGGCTCCGGAGGCTGGAGAAGGGAGTGGGGAGGGTCTACGGGCTCCGGGGAGGCTGGTGGAGGAGGAATGGAGAGGAAAGGAGCTCAGGATTGGGCTAATTAGCCGAAGGGGAGTGGCGGCCATGGCGGCAATGGCAACCACAGAGAGCTCCTCGAGCTCGAGGGGGTCGCTAGGCGGGGCTCTGGGAGTGAGGGAGGATCGATGGTGTGCTTGGAGTGCTCGGGGACGGGCTATATATAGCCGAACAAGGAGAGCCGAGATGCACGGCCACGGCGGTGCGTGTTCCGGTGCGCTGGCGTGAGCAGAGCCACGGGGAGGGAGGGGGACTTATCAAGGAGCTTCACAGAGACGTGGGAGACCTCGGGTGAGCTCGGGAAGGCTCAGAACAGCGCAGGCAACCAGACACAGCGGCGGCAGAGATGGGCATGTCACGGGCAAGCTCGATGCGACGCAACCACGGCGAGTCCGGACGAGGCAGTGATGCAGGGCAAAGCAGGGGATCATGGGGGAGCTAGAGGACATGATGCGGACACGAGAGGCAGAGAGGAGCGGACGAGCACAGCGCCGTGGTTGGCAGATCGTGAAATTTGGCATGTCTGCCCCGTGGTCACCATGCGCACTGGTGCAAACGGCATGTTCTGGCCAAACCGACCATGTCTAGTAAGATGACCATGGTACCCTGAGTCCAAACGATGCAACAAGTCGGTCCAGGGGCAAAGAAGTGATTTGGAGGAGGAGCCAAAAGATTGTGGCAGCAAGGTGTTTGTGTTGCGGGGAGACAAACACAGAAGGAGGCAGAGGTTGGGCTTTTGCATGGTGTGATCACACACTAAGATGATCACCTCTACCAATTTGCAGCTCATTAGGATGAAGATAAATGGCACTTGCTGTAGAAAGTGTCATTATGGCCAGAAATGGAGATTTGGATGGTGCACTCACATAGTTGCATCAAATGAGCTGAAAATGGTTATGGCCCAATGATTTGAATATATTAAGATCCCAAGGAGTTTCATGGGATGAATCAAAATAGCACTTGCTTCACAAAGCTTTTCTCTGGACAGGAACTTGGAAAATTTCCACAGGGCAAATGGCTAAACGGATTGAGCCACAATTTGGTGGAGGGAGTTTATATGGGTAAGAAAATGTCCTGATAAATTGGCAGCTTAAATGAAGCAATATAAACTATAGTTGCTTCACAAACTGAAAATCTGATCAGAAACTAAGATTTGGAGATGTGCTCACATAGAAAGGTTACATGAGCTCAATTGGGTGGAGCGTGATGATTTGACAAAGTTCATCTCATTTGGACATGCCTAGAATATACTTCCTTCACAAAGTTTCTTCCTGGGCAGAAACTTTGTATAATCATAGAAAAAATAATTACTAGGAAAATGAGGTTGAGCTTTGGCACAGGGCAATGATATGGATAGGAAAAGGTGTCCAAGAAGTTGGGAGTCAATTGGGCAAAGATAAATAGCACTTGCTTCACAAACTGCCATTTAGGGCATAATAGGAAAAGAATTATTGGAGGATTATTTTAGAATATGGCAATGAAAATTTTTGCCATATTTGAGCAAGATATGACCCAAAAAAATTATGAGAATTATTTGGGAATTTTAGGAGTGACAGACATATGGGTTGCTTCACAACCTAGGGCAAATATGATAATTCCTTTATCAGAAAAGGAATATTCCCAATAAAAAGTATATTGGGATTTGGGCTAGGATGGAAATGACATGAGCTAGGGATGGTTTTGCGGATGACAAGCCACTATAAAACCTAGGAAGACATGATCTTCCCAAGTTTCAGAACCACACAGTCACAAAAAAGCAAATTAAACTCAGAAATCCAAGAAAATCCTCAGAAAAAGAAAAGGGCAAAATCCAGGCTGTTACGAACCTTCCCCCCTTAAAGAAATATCGTCCTCGAGATTTGGTTGCCCAGGGATAAATAATTTTTCTGACTTGAAGAAACCGTTTCCAACTCGGGTTTCTTTTATTCATTCTCATATAATATTCCCATTGAATTGGATCTAACTGACTGCCTTGATATGGCGTGGTCTGCTTCACCGTATCTGACATAATGACAGTACTTACCTCATATGTTCATGCTTATACTGGATCCAATTCTTTTTATAGCTGCTGACTTAGCTGACTGTGATAGATTATCATGACTACAATATATGCCTGTCTCACAAATTCAAGAGTGATCCCTGATTGCTGTGTCTGTACTAACAACCTTCCATGAAGTGGTGATTAGATTTTTCCTGATGAACACCCGAGCTTTGACTACTCGCATTGGGTTTCTTCACTAAATGCAGGTCCTTCGGGTTCCAAACAGTGAATTGAGGCATAACCGTTTCCTGACAGATTCTGACTTATCGTAGGAATTTCTGAATCGTCCTGACTGGCTCCACTGTCTGGATTGTCATATCTGTACCAAATGTTTGACTGTTGCTTGTCATGGCCAGCATGAAGGGATATGACCGTATATGATAATATCCTGAGACTTGACTGATGGTGGTTCTGGAAGAATTTTTTTGCCCATGACAAGCTATCCATGATTCACGTAAGTGAGTGCACATGCTTTGAGACTGTCATTCAACATTCTGATTGCTCATCCTGTCGGTGTATCCATGTGGATAGTAGGTTTTGCAATGCTTCACCATGGTCACTGAGGTTAAGCTGTTGAGTTGACCTTTGGTCGGACTTGCCAAACCCAGAAATTCGATACTGACCAATCTGAGCACATACTATTAACTAAGCGGGTTGTCTAGATATGGGTCCCTTACCAAAATTAAGTAGACCTCATAGGTGAATATTGATGGTGATCAGTTCACTGACTCAGTCTGTCTAGGGTATCTGCACCATGTGGTTCATGCAACAATCATCAGTCTTGCTCCTCCATTACTGTTTTCTTGATTCGGATCCTTTGCTGTATGAGCGGGGTCATATTGTTTATCCATGTGACCATAGGTTCTGTCGGGTGCAATATTCTGATAGGCATACTTTTATCCTCATCTTCGACATGGTAACCCATTAAATGGCAGGTTCATCACCTCTCAAGTTCTGACCGTAGGAAACTAATCATCCGAACCCTTGCAAGAAATCGGCAAATAAATCAGTAGCCACTAGAACAATTTTTTTCAAATCTGGGGCATTACTGAAATAACTCAATGACAGCTCAAGATGGCCGAAAAGCAGCTCAGAGCATGAGACTGGGTCAATAAGAAGAAAGTGGCCGCTCCCTAAGATAGCCGAAAAGTAGCTAAAAGCATAGGGCCACTGTCACAAAAAGAAACTCAACAGTTGTACGAGACGGCCAGAAAGCAGCTCAGAACTCGTGGCAATTGTTGAGTAGAGAAATAAAAGTCGGCATCCACCCCGGATAGCTAAAAACAGCTCAGATCACAAGCATGGTGCCGTCACTGGAGAAAAGGAGACAAGGGCTCATCAGGATCATCTTCCAGGTCATAGGTACTTGTACTGAGCTCACTATTGTCGTCAATCTTCATAATCCTTTGTCACACTGCGGTGTATACTGGCTTTGTTATCTTAACAATCCTCACGTGACTGTCAGATCCTCATTTGAGTGACTTGTAATACATTAGTGGTATGCTGATCGCATATATATGAGAATCTGATTCCCGAGGCAGACTTGCTTTTGGACTGATTCTTGCTTCTGACTAAACTATTGCGGATCTGATTCTTGAGATGCACTACCATATATAGTCAATTCACTGTTTATTTCCTTGTACCAGTGTCGTACTCAAGATGACCGGGCAACTTGCTTCAGAATCCATCGGGATATCATGCTGCGGAAGAGTGGATAGCTTGTGCTTGAAGCTTTCTGTGGATATCTTGCTAAGGAGGGCTGGGTACCGTACCTTATAAGCTTACCCCCTTAATGACTTACTAGGGGAGACTCGGTACCTTATGCCAGAAGTTTTTGCAGTATCCAATTGCAATGACTGAATATCTTGCACTGGAATCCACTCATACCTTTCTAATGCAGACTGGTGAATCGTGTCTTGTACGCTTTGTTGATAACTTGTGGAGAAGGACTGGACTGATCTTCTGGGGGTCTCATGCTTCAAATCTGACTCATGGCAGAATCAATCATCGGCTACAGACCATACTTCTGACTTGAAATGCATGGTTGGACTTGGATCCAAATTTGTTCTCTAGCTGATTTATTCATTGCTGCAATAAAGGTGTATCCCTGACGGGTACTGAAAATCTGAGCAGACTATACTTGTATTCAGACCGTGTGTGTGCAAATGTTGTTAGCTGAAAATCTCATTGCTTTTAAATGAGTTCCTTTGTGTATATTTTTACTTCCCACGGCTTCTTCTGACTGGTGTCGGCTGATGAGCAGTTTCCATAAGGGGGTAACACCGAGGATTCAAAACAAAGGAGCACGAGAAAACGATCGATTACAGTAAAGCATACAACAAACAAGCTACAAAACTAATCCACACAGGCACACACAAGCATAAACAAACAATGATACCACAGCAGAGGCACATACACTACACGACTGACTACACCCTACGCTTGAGCAAACGCTCGGGAGCTGACTCAGAAGCTAAGGGAGTAGCGAGTGGAGCGGCTGACTCCAAAACTCCGGATGGACGAGGCGTAGGGGTTGGAGAAGCTGGCCGAGACTGAGGTAGGGAAGTACCAAGAAATCTCCTGGCTCGAATGGCGTCTCGGACTAACTCAGAAATAAGAAGACATTCAGCCTAATGTAGCGGGACATGGCGAGGATAGCCGGGTCATCTTTAGGATTGATAGTCGGAGACTGGATCCGCCTAGGATTCTTGATGATAGTGGGATAGCATTGATAAGCACGGTTCTCCTGCACCATGCTCTCTTGACGACGAAGACCGGTGATTGCTGCCATTACGGCAAGCTAAATGGCACGCTCGGGAGTAGTGCCGTAACCACTGTGGAAACTGTAGGTGCGCTTACCAACAGGAATCGGGGCTGACAGATGGACATGAGCAACATACTCCAGGATTCTTCCTTCGGCAAAGAACTGGAATACTTGATGTTGAGGTGGATCTCCGCGGGGATAAATGCTATGCCACATATCTCCAAGGAGGGTGGCAAAGCTGAGAGGTGCAGGAATGGGGCTGAACACAATAGGAACAACACCGGGAGCTCTAGGAAGGGCACTGAACTCATGGAAATTGACCACCATCTACGCATGAAACATGGATTAGGGGTAACCGAATAAGACTATATGCAGCAAACAAATGCAACAACCAAATGCAGCAAGCAAGGGCAACAACCAGACCCTATACTACCATTTTCTAACGTTCCAGCAGATTAGGACGCTCTACAGCCAGAGCTGCTCTGATACCAAGCCTGTGGCACGTCGGCTCAGAGAAACCGGAATGCACCTGTATTCCAGCCCAGAGATCGAGGTGAAGTCTTCTAGAATACGGCATTGCATAGCATAGAACAAACTAACTCTCTATTACAGCATGAATATGAATACAAGCTCTCTGATATTACAATGAATAACACCGGCACGGCGACACTACGCCAACCACAGTTGCTCTATGCAAGCAGCATAACAACTCGAGGCAGTGGAACCTCTACTGGCAGCGGAAGAACTATTGGCAGCGGAACAATGAACGACAATGATGGATTCCAATCCGCATGGACTCTGGCTGGAATGTTTATCCTAGCTCGCGAACATAGGAACCACACCAAACAAGCAAGCAATCCAGGCATGACCTGCAAACTGGCATGACACGCCAGGTCTGTACATTGAATGTACTTGCAAGCTCACAATAACCAAAAGTAGTCAAGCCAAACAACAACATGGCATTAGCAGGTTAAAGCAATCATGAGCATAATATTAACAGAACAACATGGCGTGCACAACTAAAATGACACAACTTTAGCATGGCATAAGCATATGAACATGATGATACTACATGCAACAGTTTAACATACACTACAAAAAACACACATCCGTGACATTTTGGGTCGAACGAATTTTTTTCCTGTCATACTTATGACACTTCTGTGACGATAATTGTGACAAAACTCGGTATCATCATAGCTATGGTGGGCTCCTACTTCTATGACAAAAAATCATGACAGAAAATGGGCTTTTCATCCTGGGCGGGCCAGAGACGCAACTGCATGACATTCTTTGGGCCGTCCATGACGGAAAAACCCGTGGTAGAAGCGAGGGCGAGGAAAATATCGGGGTGTTCCCGGTTACGATGGGTGGTCGGGGCCGAGCGATGCACGGACGTTTGCGCGTTTCTCTTGTACAAGCACGCACGTGGGTGCAAGGCGTTGGGCTATAACTGAACCCGAGCCAGGCGTTCACCTACTGAACCCGAGCGATTGCACTATAGGCTACGCGTTGCTGAACCCGAGCGATTGATCGATGGCTATTAGCTGAAACCGATCAAGTGATTCCTTCATTACTGCTGCTAACTGAAGCTGATCGAAGTTGCCTCTGGATGAACAGTGAGCGTTGCTCGGGCGGTTCGGATGAACAGTTCTCGGTGGGGGTGGATTAACAGGACCCCGTGGTGTTGCCTTTGGATGAACAGGACCCCGATTGATCGAGACGGTTGGGGCTGGATGAACAGGACCCCATGGAGGGCTGGATGAACTGGACGACCCCGTGGAGGGCTGGATGAACAGTAGACGGTGGAGGGTTGGATGAACAGTAGCCCGTGGAGGGGTGGTTGAACAGGAGCCCATGGAGAGGGCTGGTTGAACAGTAGCTGGTGGAGTAGCGCGCAGTGGAGGCTGGATGAACAGGAGCCAGTGGATGAACAGTTGCGGGTGGAGGCTGGAGGAGGTCGACGGAGGATGAACAGTAGCCCGTGGAGACTGGAGGCGGTCGATGATGGGGATGAACAGTATCCCGTGGAGTCCTGTTTTGCGGTACGCCACACCCCTCCCGATGAACAGGACCCCCGTTTCGACCGTAGCGCTCCAACACAAGTCCGTTTCCTCTGTTTTGTGGGACACCACACCCCTCCCGATGAATAGGACCCTGTTTCAACCGTCGGAGGTCCAACACAAGTCCGTTGCCTCCATTTTGCAGTACGCCAGACCCCTCCCGATGAACAGGATCCCGTTTCGAACGTGGCCGGTTGAACACAAGGCCGTTTCCTCCATTCTGCGGTATGCCAGGACTCGTTTCCATCCGCTGTCCCATCCAATCCGGTTAGCTCCCACACGTTCTGTTGCCTCCCGATGAACACGACGCGTTCCATTGCCTCCCGATGAACACGACGCATTCCGTTGCCTCCCGATGAACACGACGCATTCTGTTGCCTCCCCATGAACACGATGACGACGCAGTTTCTCCGTTTCGACCCAGCCATGTACACGAGCCCTAGCCGTACATATGAACGAGTAGGCGTTCGAGACCCTATGTACGTACGTGGCTGTATTTTGTTTCTTGCACACTGGCTGCTGTACGTACGTGTACATGCTACGTGCACGCCTCTACTACGACACGTGCACGCCTCTACATCGACCAGTATGTAGTACACGTTCACGACCAGAATGACAACGCCACGTACGCTTCGACCAGGTGGATCCCGACTGTCAAACACTTCCTTGCGTGCGAAGATGTAGCTGGTGGGTCCCAGTAGTCAGGGGGTGAATCGTTTTTTCTTTTTGGCTCGGACACACTTCCTTGCGTGCGAAGATGTAGCTGGTGGGTCCCAGCAGTCAGGGGGAAACATTTTTTTTGCTAAATACAGTGGCCCGTCCGGTGGGTCCCTGCTGTCAGGTGGAGGAATCATTATTTTCCGTGTAATAAGGAGGCACTTCCTTGATGCGGCCCTGGACCCAGCTGTCAGCCTCTTCACGTATAGTCCACGTCCGATGAAAGTCGTTCCTTGACCACGTTGACCACTCCGCGATAAGAACACCACGGTGGTGGACGACGGCGAGGCCTATGAAGGGGACGACCCGGAGCCGGGGAAGACGCGACAGTGGATGCCCACACCTAGAGGAGTAGGAGGGTTCATTGGTTCGGCTGCGGGTGTGAGGCTGCCGTCACCGTAGAATAACAGGGGGTGCGGGTGAGTGTAGGGATGGCCTGGCTAGCAGTGGGAGTAGTATGTGGCGGTGAGGCCTCCGCGACAGCACAGCCGGCCACGGGAGGCAGGAGCAGGCGGCACGACCAGCGCTGCTTTGGGCGGCGGGAGCAAGAAGACCAGAGGTTGAAGAAGCACGACGGCCGTTGGATGGACATCGTACGGTCACTGTAGCTAGAATCGTTTATATTGACTAAGTTGACAAAGCCCTTGGTACGCATCAACTTAGTAGGCCCACAGGTCAGCTTCCGAAATGGTGTGCCCCAGATGTCAGGGGGAGGAATCATTTTTTGGGCGGGTGAAGCTGGAATATCCGAGATTGAAGAAGAAGCACGGCATCCGTTGGATGGACATCCAACGGCCAGTGCTACTAGAACCGTGTGTTGACTATAAGTTGACAAAGTCTTGCATAAGCGTCAACTCTCTTTTTTTTGAGGGGGCGCGTCAACTTAGTAAGGCCACAAGTGTGTGGCAAAGAACTTATAGCCCATTTGAGATTTGTAAGAATGTGCAACCCATTTTTGAATTCTAATGGAATTTACCATAGCCCATTTACAGTTTGTTAAAAGTACAACCCATTTCAACCAACCGTTCAAAACAGAATTCAATAAAATTTCCCACATTTTGATGGGATCCGAAATATTGCTATCCCCAAATTTGTAGTCAGATTAAATATAATTTCAATATAAATTTATATTACATAAAAATCCAACAAAACATTGCGCTCGCAACAACTAATGAAATTAAAAATTTCAATATCCAAAAGTAATATTTCATAAAGTAATTACGTGTTTGGTGCGTTTTTTTATAGTTACTGCCCAGTTTTTATAATTACATCCCATTTATTATTTCTTAAATCCCATTTTCTTGTTAAGCCTAATGCATTCCTCCTAGGAAAGATTTGCAGCCCAACGGGGCGGAGAATAACAACTTGACCTTGCCTGGATATTCCTAAAAAAAGTATAGCTGGGCTAGCCATTTTCAGCTTGAAAAAAATTAATATTTGGGCTAGATATCTCGCCTGGGCTAGACAGGCCACAACCCGCCCAGTTAATACATGCAGCGATGTTTTCGTTGTTGTTCTGAGGAGAAAAATTAATATCTGAGCTAAACATCGCTCAAGAAAAACTCTACAATGCTCACACCTCGAAAACACAAATATTGCTTGAGCTGCTTGGTCCCAGCTGTCAGCCGCTTCTTGTGCAATTCTCTCGTTTATTGACTACATAGGTTGACAATGGTGTGGGACCGTGATGTCAGGAAACCAGGAGGAAGCAAAAAAAATTATAGTTCTATATAATATGGAGGCACTTGCGTACGTGAGGCTATGGCCCTGGTGGGTCCCCATTGTCATCCTCTCCATGGAAAGTCATCTCCTCGCCCACGCGCGCTTTTCTCCCGAAACAGTCAGCGCCGCCCACTCCGCTTCCCGATGCAGGCGATTGCTCCGCCTTCAAACGAAACAAGTGTCATCCGTCCGTCCGTCTGCCGCCCACATTAATGATACACGGTTGCCGAGGCGGCTACTCTGGCGCCACACGTCCGTCCCTCCGCCGCCCACCATTGCTATATAAACTGTTGCGCCGGGCATAGCCGCAGTCATCCGCATCTGTTCCCTTTCTCCTGTCCACACCACTACTGCCCACCATGGCTTCCTCACGCTCCAGCGCTCTTCGGGGCGGGCGGACGACGGACCACAAGGAGATGACAGCCATTGCTACCGACTGGCTGGCCGGCAGGCAGCCGGAGGATGACGACGTCCCAATGGAGAACATGGTAGTCGATGATCCGGTGCCAGCCCCCTCCTCCGCGCCATCCTCGCTGGTGCATTGCACCATGACCATCAGCGAGGCCCGTGCCCAATATATGGACACAGTGAGGCAGAAGCGTGAGGAGCAGTTCTGGGAGGCGCAGGCCGACACCGCCTACAACCACCATCTCCTCCAGGAGCACCTGCAAGCGGAGGAGCAGATTGCCGCGGAGCGGGCAAAGCAGGAGGCGCTGCTTGACTTGTACCGCTCCGCCCACGAGGGCTGCCACGAGTGCTGGCGGTACCGCATGCGGGTGGCGGAGGATGCGACCTCCTACAAAGAGGGCGATGAAGCGGGCGAGGCGCTATTTGGCGAGACCGAGGACGAGGCAGAGGACAATGCCGGCTCCGACGAGTCCCCGCTCCGCTGGCGTTGACGAGGCCCTGCTCCGCCGAGGCCCCGCAGCACCAACAACGAGGCAGAGGACACCGCCAGCTCCGCCGAGGCCCCGCCCCGCCAACGACGAGGCAGAGAACATCGTTGGCTTAGCCGAGGCCCCACCCTGCCGGCAACGAGGGGGAGGATTTCCACCGCTCCACTAAGGCGCCGCCCGCCGGCAACGAGACAGAGGACATCGCCGGCTCCGCCGAGGCCCCGCCCTGTTGCCAACAAGGTCGTACCACACAGAAAACAAGAAAGAGTAGAACACGGTAGGTCGCCACCGCTCGGGTCCAAGTAAGGTCACCGCTGCTACCCTCCGGTTGAAGGCAAGCTAGGTGGGTTGACCATTGACGGCCGGTTAGCTTCTTGGCGGCGACATGGATTCGGAGAGCTATGTTGGTGAAGGACGCTGCTTCTACTTAACTGCTGGTGCAGTTGGCTGCTGACACATGGGCCCAACAGGCCACATGTCAGTTATGCAACTAGACCTGTAGTTAAGTCACTGAAGCTTCTGTTCGGCTCAGCCATACACAGGTGGGTAGCTTCGGTTAATTAGTTATACCTCCAGCGCACCCCTTTTCAGTTGAAGAATGTATGAAATGTAATGAAATCTGGCATGTTTATATGAAATCCGACTATGTATCAATGAATTTATTTCAATTAGTTCGAATTCTTATATCATTGGCATTGGATGAACATGCAAAACAATACGTACTAGCATTATTCCCAGGGTGATCACCTCATTTGTAGCAGTTTCACATGTACTTCCTCCGGTCCTTTCTAGTTTGCATACAAGTTTTGTCTACAGTCAAAGTATCTCTACTTTGACCAATCTTATAGAAAAAAGTATGCACTTTCACAATGTGCGAAGTAAAAAGGAACAGAAGGAGTACAAAGAGTTTGAGTAGCTTTTTAGCGTTCCTGTACATTGCAATCAAACACACAGGCTTGGCAATTCATAAAGAACATTCAAAACAATCAATGATTATGCATCTTAGCGATTCACATGTCAGATCCAATATTTACTTCACAACTAAAGAATAAAGAAAAAATTGATCGATGCTGCTGACAGCAAAGGGCGTCCCATTCAAAAATATCAA
This sequence comes from Triticum dicoccoides, assembly GCF_002162155.2. NCBI lineage: Eukaryota > Viridiplantae > Streptophyta > Magnoliopsida > Poales > Poaceae > Triticum > Triticum dicoccoides. The sequence goes on from NC_041391.1 coordinate 247,421,356, forward strand.
ACACATGTCTTCTGGCTAAAATCAATGAGCAAAATTTGACAAGGTTGTCCATTCCAAAATATCAAATGCCTACGATTGTGGAATAGGCAGGATTTTCCATCAGTTCGAACATTGACATGGCACCTCGTGCTAAATAAACCAGCTATTCTTTTTGTGTAGTTCCACCAAAATCAACCAAATTCACGCGTAGCTTGTATGATTTCACCCTTATATGTTGCAATGCCTTGAACTTATTGACACCTCCTTTCTTGTGGTGGAAATGAATGATTCGATGTATTCATGAACATTTTGTGCAATTCCCATTGAAATAAAGCTAATCACCCCTGTTTGCACAAATACAAAAAAAGTGATTAGTATAAAGCAAACTGTACTATTAATTGACAGTTTAAACAGGCACCTACATGGTCCATGTAGAGCACACTTTTAGAAAAATGGGACTCGCCGAAAAGAATCCTAGAACAACATTGTACTCGCGCATCATAGCAAGAAAATGGAGATTTGTCAGTCCTTCTGAGCTGAAGTTAGTTTGGTCTTGTGGGGAGTAATGTAACCATCCTTCAACTGCTCCTTCTGATGAGAAGATAGACAGGGCTTCTTCATCCTGGCATAATCAGAACTAGTCACTTCACATACTCCATATTCTTCTTCAGAGGAGGATGATCCTGTTGTGCAAAGACAAGAGGACAACTAAATGCTAGCATCCCTGTTTGCTCAAAAAAGGAAAGGACATATTTAAAATAGCACAGATGAAGCACTTCTCAAGGACAATACCACTTTTTCATGACAGTATCTAAACAGTAGCACAACACCAATGGAGATGACAAAGCTCAATCATCTGGATGAAATCAGTGGGCGAGTACCAACCTTTGTCAGGAGGCTTATTGTATAGAGCATACAGATGAAGCACTTCTCCGGAACCATCTGTTGCTATCTACTATGGTGGCCATGCTTACTATATACTCCTCGATTAGTTTAATGTTTCAAACATCTTCTTGTGCAGTTCCACTAAAATATATGGTGTCTTCAAAGAAGATCCCTGTTTGCACAAGTAGAGATAATTACGTATTACATGAAGAGTGGCATCAAATCAGTGGCATAACAATTGCTCGTTCCAGCCATAGCAATAAATTAAGATGCAAAACTATATCATTACTTGTGTCATCACAGTTCTAGTGCTTCATTACAGCACCGGGAGTTGATTTTCTGTTTTTCTTCCGCTTGTTCTTCCCCTTCATCACTTGGTTCAATAATAGACAAGCTTCGCCTTCAATGTAAGATTTGGCATGTCAATTAGGGAGCACAAGTATAACACTAAACAATGACATTAATTTTCAGATGAAAGTGGCAAAATACAGGCCAAAAGTTGTGACATATCCTTATCTTACCTCAATGGGATATTATGGTGCACATATAGTTTGGAAGTCTTGTCTCCATTTGTGCAGTTCACTAAAATCAAGCAACATTACCGTACAAGTAGCACAACATATGAAAGCACACTGCAGAATCATGTGAATGAAGGCTAGTACTAACCTCTCATGATGCGGAATTCAAACAACTCACAAGAAGAAGATCTGAACCAAATTTGCCAACACGGATAGCAAGTAAGATCTCCTCTTGAGCAGTTCCGCTAAGATCAAGCAATCAAGCAACATTGTCGGTGTGACATTTTGGTTGAACTGCACAAAACACTCTTAAAACAAAAGTATTGTGTGCAATTCAACAGAAGGTCACAATGGCAACGAGGAGAAGTAGATAACCCTGTTTACATAGAGGTGCAAAGGAAACAAATAGTGGTCAATAATGGTGGATGACACAAAAGCCAACAAAAAGAATCATCTACCTTATCTAAATGGGAAAGAAAGCAAGACAGTAGCATTTCTCAAACGGTGGCATTGATTAATATTAACGTAGAGATTATATTAACAATAAAATTCGTTAAACATGTAATTTGCTTTTAACTGTGGCATTGCATCAATTTTCTAGCGGCATTATTAGAGGGTGTTTGTTTACAGGGACATTTTAGTGTAGGGACTAAAAAAACTCCATGTCAGTCCCATCTAAACCAAACTGGAGGGACTTTTAGGGACTAAAAGTGGGCATTTGGGACTAAAGAAAGAAGACCCCGAGGGAGTCTTTTTAGGACTTTTCCCAGCAGTTGCCCCTGCCACGCATCACACCTTCTCTCTATTAGTTCATTACTAGGGGTAACATGGTCTTTTAGCATGTCATTTAATAACCTCTAGTCCATGTTTAGTCCCTGGAACCAAGCTGGTAGGGACTAGAGAGTTTTTAACCAAATAGGGCCTTAGATTAACAACAGCTAAAGAGTTGCACGGGACAATGGATGTACCAGCATCATGTGCATCTACCGATATACTGGGGTGATGCATAGTATGTTGCAACAAGGAACAAACAACCAAGGAGCATATTTGTGTTGGTCCCAGTTTTGTTATCTTTAGACACCTTTCCCTATGTGAGCGCAGCAAATCTAGTCCTGCTCAAACTCTACAGCCTTGTCCCCCAAAACAAAAGATCAGTTTGTTACAGATGTGCGTACTGCATTTGTCATTGTTTTCCCTTTTCGACCAACGTAGGTGCTAGATAGCCAGTCTGTACTAGTACTTTCGCCCCTTCCTTTCCTCTTTGAACCACGTCCTAGATTTATGCTATACAACTTTCCCCACTACTTTTCCCCATTCCTTTCCTCTTTGAACCACGTCTTAGATTCATGCGATACAACTTTCCCCACTACTTTCCCCCTTCCTTTCCTTTATGAACCATGTCCTAGATTCATGCTATACAACTTTTTCCACTACTTTCCCCCACTCTTTCCTCTTTGAACCACATCCTAGATTCATGCTATACAACTTTCCCCACTACTTTCATGTTTGATCCAACACCTAGATTTGGGTGCAGAAGCGGAAAAAGCCCACATGCAGCTAGAGCAGTGCATGTGGAATAAGTAACTTATACCTTAAGGTTCTTGGGGCGTGGTTCAGTGGGCGACCGGACGGCGGTGAAGAAGAAGGGGTCGGAGGCCCTCCCGCGCCGCCGCTAGGTGAAAGTGAATAGCTGCGCTGGTAGTGGATTCCCTCCCTCGCGGACGGCGACAGAGTTAAGCATCCTTCCCTTCCCGGTGGACGGATCCTACTGGCTCTTTAACCAGCAGTGAGGGGAGAGAGAGGCCAACGAAGTCATGTTTAGATCTGGAGAGGGTGAGAGAGTGTGAAGAGAGCAACTACAAGCACTAAGAGAGAGAGGCCAATGAAGTCTTGTTTAGATCTAGAGAGGGTGAGAGAGTCTGAAGAGAGCAACTACAAGGGCCGAGGCTCCAGCATGTAAAGAGTGTAAAGAGTGCAAACCCTAGAAAACAAGCGTCGAGGCTGCAGCTTATACGTGATGAGGTGATTATACGGTCACTACGAGATCGTATAGCTCCGTATCCATCCATTTTGACCAGTCAAAGAATCCTCCTGGCACAAATTATGCTCAAGTGTAGTTATTGAACCCGAGACCTCAAGTTTGATGAGCGAACAGGCTAACCAGCTACACAACCCTCCCGTTATATTCAACGAGAGGAAAATAACCTTTTATACATTCCTGCATTCGTGTGACAAGCATGCCGTGTTTTTTGTGTGTGGGAGTCATTGGGATTTAAATCATAATCGTGTCATGTGGCTTTGGTGGTAAGACTATCCATAGTGGTGCAGAAATAATGCAGCCTTAGTCACCTTACCTCTCTCCACGTAGTACGTTGGGTCCCACCAGTCAGAAGGTGAAACAAACAAATTAATAAGAAAAATTAAAAGCGCCAACGGTGTATCTTACCTCACACATCTCGCTACTGCTCAGGAACACTGTCCAATTGATCCCTCTGTTCGCTCACGTACTATTTTAAGTCAATCCTTACTATAACATGCACATAATTTTGGGCACTTATATTCGACCTAAGTCAGTGTGCCACCATATCTCATACTACTCCCTCCGTCTCGGTGTAATAAGTCATGTTAGAAGGTGCAGCGGGACCAAGGTGCAAGCAGATTGGAGGAGAAGGAGAAACTTGACCGGTCATTCCTCCAATCAAAGCCCTGATTTCTGTCTCTAAATGCAACAATTAATCCAAACAACTAAGATATGCCGTTTTAGATACCATGCAGGGCCATGTATTAACTCGCATGCAAGCCGACTTTGATTTCTTGACTGATCAACACGTAGTTGCGCTCCATGCATTGGGTTTTCGGGGGAGATAACAAGGCAGAGTAAGGAGCGTTTGGTTACATTGCTTAGGCTGGTCATAGTGGTGAGTGGCTTGGACTAGTAACATGCATATGTTACTAGTCTATCTTACTACTACGCGAAGTTTGCCGTCGGAAGCGAGCCGATCTGGCTCTCCTGAGCAAGCAAGGTTTTTCTAGCCCACCCAAGCTAGCTGGCCCACAAATGCTAACATATTTCAACAGTTCCAAACGCCTAACCTTGCCCCGCTATGCTATAAGCTGTTCTTGCTAAGGATCCAAACGCTCCCTAAGTAACAGCGCTCGCTAGCAATGAGGCCAGGAGGGGATTGAGATGCAAAGTTAATGGATGACACCTAAACATTTTGGGAATATCTGATTTCCATAAGATGACTTAACACCTAGATGGAGGGAGTACTACTCCTCAGTCCAGGTTTGATGGAATATTTGTCACCTATTCTATGAGGCTTCGCACTCGCACTTCGCACTCGCACTTCGCACTCACCTACTCCATTTGTATCTCACTTCATGTGGCTTCGCACTCACACGATTTTCCTATTCTATGAACCTCTGTGTGTGTGTGTGTGTGTGTTTAACAGCATGTGTGTGTTAGAGAGAGCAACAGATCGACCTACTCCTACAGAGAGATGGTGTGTAGTGTATGATTTTAGCTGTGAGAGTTGGTGCATCCTCTCATTTCCGAGCGTCCGGTAGGGACAGGCCGACAGTTGCCACGCCCGCTCCTGACCAGCCTGGCCCACCCAAAGCCCCTCCATCACCCGCGTGCGCTTCCCGCCCGAAACGGTCAGCGCCGCTCCAAAGAATCGGTGTCGCATACATGCCCGGGCAGAGCGAATGCGACCTCTCACTGGCGCCTGCGTTGAAGGAGAAGCGGATTCAAGAGTGATGGTTGCTTCGTCCGTCCAACTTACTGCTGGGTCTATGTGATTTGACGGCTCATTGGTCATTATTACTGAGGTGGTAGGACTGCTGGATGTCCCACGCTTTCGGCAGAAGGGGGTACTACTAGATTACAATTTTCTCCATTCTTACAGCGGAGGAGTGCAAGAGCAGTGAAAACACACAGGCTCAGTGATTACATGGCCCACCTCACACTATCGCCATACTTTCTGGACACCGTGCGACACCTAACTCTTTACATAGTACCCCCTCCGTTCCTAAATACTAGATGAGACCCCGCGCGTTGCCGCAGAACAGCCGTATATCTCTATGCGTAAAATTATCGATTTCATAGAACTAAAAAAACTTTATAACCGCATGACAAATGTGGTAGCCAAACTAAAAAACTCCCATCATCATTTAGATCATCCCACATAAGGAAAAAAGATCAGCCAACTCCTACTGCATAATGGGATTATATTTTTCCTTTTTACATGTTAATGGGACTTAAAAGCTCACTTACATGCATGCCACTAGTGCATGCGTGCATGCAGACATGTTGATGTGATTTAAAACCCACTCACATTCATGCTACGGTATTTCTGCATGCTTGCATGTGGCTTAGTGCGGAGCCTCTCAACGTCTAGATCAGATGGCTATTATGGACTGATTTAGTTCATCTAACGGCTACATTAATTTTGATGATGTGGCTCAAGGAGAGGATAGATAATTCCTAGTAGTGGGGGCTAGCTATTTAGATATAGTAGATAAGTATTTGTAGAGATTCCACTATGTGGACTACATTCGAAACAAAATGAATGAATCTACACTTAAAATGCATCTATATACATCCGCATGTGGTTCATGGTGAAATCTCTACAAAGACTTATATTTAGGAATGGAGGAAGTACTAGTATAGTATGTACTGTAATTTATCAGCGAGATAAATTTGTACAATGCTATGAAGCTTCCAGCTTCTGTTACATGTATCTTGTATCCAAGGTTGCCCGTTGCAACATTTCATCAAATACAAAGGAGACTAAGATGCATGCTATTGCATCTCAATGATTGACAGATCATAGCAAATATGTACTCCATCCGTTCCAAAATAAGTGTCTCAACTTTATGCAAACTTTAGTACAAAGTTGTACTACTACTAAAGTTCACACTTATTTTGGAACAGAGGCAGCTAAAGTAAAAAAACGATCCATGCAGTCCCTAGACCTTGAACCGTAAACCCTAACCAGGCTTCAATTTGTTGGCAACATTCAAGCTTCCTAAGAAATTAAGTTTGCAACCTTTTGACCATCGGATCATTTTGTGCAGTTTCACCAAAATCAAGATGAGTATCCCTATGGCAAAGAAATTGAAGAAGCGTGATTAGAATAAGATTACTGGGACTAGTTGATGAGACATAAACTCATCACAAATACAGTACGTAGAAGCCAATAGAGGTATGTGCGGGGCAATGAAGTAGAGAAATATCCCCATGGAGTGATGTGGGCAGCTGGAGCAGTGGTGCAAGCCGGCTGTAAAGGGAGTTGTAGCCGAGGGATGTCGGGACATAGCTCAACCTTGAGGAGGGCGGCGGGAGGCGGCAACTACCCACGTCGCGGTAGTGAGCAAGGTATGAAAGCAACCTCACCGGCTTTGTGAGAGAGAATGGCGGGGACCCCTGATCGGGACGTGCTGATAGTGGGTTTTCGCTGTCGGCGCCGGCGACCGCATCTACACTAAGCATCCAACCCTTCCCCTAGCGGACGTGATCCACCAGGATGTTAGAGATGTGGCCACAGTCATTTTGTGCGAGAGAGTGTGAAGAGAGCAACCCCAGTAAGCAACCGTGTAGGCTGGCCCATCCTGACTATGTATATAGTGGAGCGGTTTCCTTTTCTCTCCATATGAACCTATCATATTCCGTACGTGCCACTGAAGAAAAAACACTTTATTTATAAATGACGCGGCACCTACTACTCGTTCTCCTATAACCTTGCACTTGGCATCTCCAAAATATTAACCTTGCGATTGGCTCTTCGCCTCTTTGGGAAGTCGAGCAATAATGGTACTGCAGTATATATCGTTCTGGCTATATGAGACCGAATTAATTGTTGCACATCCACCAGGTGGGCGAGGGTCGAGGGGAGAGGGAGAGTGCGTACTATTACGTCTGTTTCAGGGGGTGTTTGTTTCCAGGGACTTTTTAGTGTAGGGACTAGAAAAAGTCCCTCTTAGAGACTTTTTAACCAAACAGGAGGGACTACTAGGGACTAAAACTTGCTTTTTGGGACTTAATGAAGAAGACTCTCAAGGAGAGTCTTTTTGGGACTTTTCCAACAATGCCCCTCCCTACACCCATTGCCCCACTATAGGACCTTGAAGTATGTCTAGAGGGGGGTGATTAGACTACTTGACCAATTAAAAACTTAACCTTTTCCCAATTTTAGACTTTGGCAGATTTTAGCTATCTTTGGACAAGTCAAGCAATCTTCACACAATTCAAGCAAGCATGCAAAGAGTATATGAGCAGCGGAAAGTAAAGCATGCAACTTGCAAGAATGTAAAGGGACGGGTTTGGAGGATTCAAACGCAATTGGAGACACGGATGTTTTTGTCGTGGTTCCGATAGGTGGTGCTATCGTACATCCACATTGATGGAGACTTCAACCCACGAAGGGTAATGGTTGCGCGAGTCCACGGAGGGCTCCACCCACGAAGGGTCCACAAAGAAGCAACCTTGTCTATCCCACCATGGCCGTCGCCCACAAAGGACTTGCCTCACTAGCGGTAGATCTTCACGAAGTAGGCGATCTCCTTGCCCTTACAAACTCCTTGGTTCAACTCCTCAATCTTGTCGGAGGCTGAAAGTGCAACTATCCCTAGGTGGTTTTGGTAATTCATAATAACATATAGCTCATTGAGCTAATGCTATTCCAAGACTATTATTTCAGGAAAGCTCAATGAATGGCATGGCATGGATGATGAAAGTGGATCCCTCAAAATACTAAGGACACAGGATTGGCTCAAGCTCAAAAGCTCAAGACTCTTCATTTTATATTTTAGTGATCCAAGATCACATTGAGTCTATAGGAAAAGCCAATACTATCAAGGAGGGATGAGGTGTTGCTTAATGAGCCTCTTGCTTCATGTGCTTTGTGATATGCTCCAAAACCCTCAGCTACTTTCCCACATCCACAAATGACCTAAACCCAAAGCCAAAATCGGTCACACCGATTATTCCTATCCGGCGCCACCGATTCCAAAAGTCATAGCCACTGCCACAAACCCTAAGAAAATCGGTCTTACCGATAGGGATCTCAGTCTCACCGAGATGGGGTTGTAATCTCTCTGTTTCACTTTGTAATGTTTCGGTCTAACCGAAGTGAGTGATCGGTCCCACCGAGATTGCAATGTAAACTCTCTGTTTCCCTTTTGTAACATTTCGGTCTCACCAAAAAGAGCAAATTGGTCCCACCGAGTTTACCTGACCAACTCTCTGGAAAGCTTATTACCAAATCAGTCTCACCGAGTTTGTGTAATCGGTCTTACCGAGATTACGTTATGCCCTAACCCTAACCGAATCGGTCTCACTGAGATGCATGTCAGTCCCACAGATAATCACTAACGGTCACTAGGTTTACTCAATCGGTCCGACCAAGTCGGTTGAATCGGTCCCACCGAGTTTGGTAAATTGTGTGTAACGGTTAGATTTTGTGTGGAGGCTATATATACCCCTCCACCTCCTCTTCATTCGTGGAGAGAGCTATCAGAACGAACCTACACTTCCAACTTACCATTTCTGAGAGAGAACCACCTACTCATGTGTTGAGGCCAAGATATTCCATTCCTACCATATGAATCTTGATCTCTAGCCTTCCCCAAGTTGCTTTCCACTCAAATCTTCTTTCCACCAGATCCAAAACCTATGAGAGAGAGTTGAGTGTTGGGGAGACTATCATTTGAAGCACAAGAGCAAGGAGTTCATCATCAACGCACCATTTGTTACTTCTTGGAGAGTGGTGTCTCCTAGATTGGCTAGGTGTCACTTGGGAGCCTCCGACAAGATTGTGGAGTTGAACCAAGGAGTTTGTAAGGGCAAGGAGATCGCCTACTTCGTGAAGATCTACCACTAGTGAGGCAAGTCCTTCGTGGGCGACGGCCATGGTGGGATAGACAAGGTTGCTTCTTCGTGGACCCTTCGTGGGTGGAGCCCTCCGTGGACTCGCGCAACCGTTACCCTTCGTGGGTTGAAGTCTCCATCAACGTGGATGTACGATAGCACCACCTATCGGAACCACACCAAAAACATCTGTGTCTCCAATTGCGTTTGAATCCTCCAAACCCTTCCCTTTACTTTCTTGCAAGTTGCATGCTTTAATTTCCGCTGCCTATATACTCTTTGCATGCTTGCTTGAATAGTGTGATGATTTCTTGCCTTGTCCTAAAGTAGCTAAAATCTGCCAAACTCTAAAATTGCGAAAAGGTTAAGTTTTTATTGGTCAAGTAGTCTAGTCACCCCCCCTAGACATACTTCAAGGTCCTACAAGTGGTATCAGAGCTTTGGTCTCCATTTGCTTTGATTTCCATAGCTTTTGGTGGTCATAGCCTTGGTTTTACAACCTAGGAGAGTATGGCGTCTAGCGAGGGAAATTATCACCGTAGAGGTCCTTACTTTGATGGTACTAATTTTGCTAGTTGGAAGCATAAGATGAAAATGTATATTCTTGGACATAACCCCGCTGTTTGGGCAATTATTTGTATTGGCTTGCAAGGTGAATTCTTTGATGGAAGAGAACCGAACCGTGAAGCTAATGCGGAAGAATTGAAGATGCTGCAATACAATGCTCAAGCTTGTGATATCATCTTCAACGGATTGTGCCCCGAAGAATTCAACAAAATCAGCCCGTCTTGAGAATGCAAAGGAAATTTGGGATACTTTGATTGATATGCATGAAGGTACCGAATCCGTCAAGGAATCCAAGTTGGATGTGCTCCAAAGTAAGCTTGACAAGTTCAAAATGAAGGATGGTGAAGGTGTCACTGAAATGTACTCTAGGCTTGCTCTTATCACAAATGAGATTGTCGGCTTAGGGAGTGAAGAGATGACCGACAAATTCATCATCAAGAAGATCCTAAGAGCATTGGATGGAAAGTACGATACCGTGTGCACGTTGATCCAAATGATGCCAAACTACAAAGATCTCAAGCCAACGGAAGTCATTGGAAGAATTGTTCCTCATGAGATGTCACTCAAGGATAAGGAGGAACTTCACAACAAGTCAAGTGGTGCTTACAAAGCCTCAAGTGAAGCCCCCACATCATCAAGTGAGAAACAAACCTTCAATGAAGAATTGAGCTTAATGGTGAAGAACTTCAACAAATTCTACAAGAGTAGAAGCAAGGAAAGAAGCTCCAAGTCAAGGTCTTACAATGACAAAAGATCTTCTAGTCGAGAGCGCAATTGCTACAATTGTGGGAGACCCGGACACTATTCCAATGAGTGTACGACACCCTACAAAAGAAGAGAAGATTCTCCAAAAAGAAGAAGCAAAAGAAAAGAATCACCACCAAGAGAGAGGAGGAGTAGAGATGATCGTTATGAACGAAGATCCTCACGGAGAAGCAAGGATTCGGAAAGGAAGGACAAGTCATCAAGGAGCTACACAAAATGAAGACATCAAGCTCATGTTGGTGAATGGGTATCCGGCTCCGACTCCGACAATCACTCCGAGAGAAGCTATCACTCCGACTCCGAATATACTCAAGATGAATGTGTTGCCGGTCTAGCACTTGTGTCAACCAACTCCTATGACATATTTGATTCACCAAATGAAGGAATTGGGAGATGCTTCATGGCCAAAGGTCCAAAGGTAACACATCCTGAGTATGTTGATTTCAATAGTGATGAAGATGACTTGCTTGTGGATGATGATTTACTTGTTGACAACTCTAGTGATGAATACTATGATGAAACGTCAATTAATCATGCTAATCAAGATAAAACGAATGACAATGATATGGATAAGATTGAGCTTCTAACTAAAGAACTAAACACTCTTAAGTTGGCTCATGAAACTATCTTTGAAGATCATCAAGAACTTTTAAGGGCTCATGAGAAGTTACGCTTTGAAAAGCTCAATCTTCAGCAAGAGCATGAGTTCTTAAAAGGAATCAATGATGATCTCCGCAAGAAAAGTTCTTCTTACATTGCCAAGCGTTTACTCTTATCTACTTACATGCCTCAAGTCAAGTCTAGTAACAAGTACAAGAAAGATACTTCCTGTAGTAGTAACAATAATAATGTCAAATCCAATATTGTTGCTTCTAGTAGTTCTCTTGATTCCACTAATGATTCTCTTAGCCAAGTTACACTTGAGCAAGAAAATAGCTTATTGAAGGGAATTATAGAGAAAGGTGTTTACAAGAGCCTTGCCGGGAGTAAGCAATTCGAGGAAATTGTACGCAAGCAAGGAAGGCACCGGAAGAATCAAGGTGTTGGTTTTGAACGCAAGTTCAATGCCAATGGAGTTGAGTGGGAAGAAGATCAATACCCCAAGACGAAGTCTGTTCCTCAACAAGAGAAGTATGATCCTACTTCCTTCAAGGTAACACAAGCTCAAGATGATCTTCCACCACAAGACCACAAGAACAAAGGCAAGGACAAGCTTCAAGAAGAGATTGATGCATTTTAAGAAGCACCTAAAGCCTCGTTCAAGTGGGTTCCCAAGACTACGTCAAGTTCTACTTCATCAAGTACAACTACAACTCCAAGGATTCCCATCAAGATGATGTGGATCCCGAAGAAGAAGAACTAGAGAGTTCTTGAGGGTGACTCCGCCAACATTCTTCACTCATATCATTATGGCAAGAACAAGTGCAATCAACTTCCACATCTTGCACTAGTTCAAGGAGTCACAAACCCTCATGTTGGTAAGGCAAGGGACAAGGTAACCTAATGATTTCATGGACATCATCTTGTGTGTGCATCACTCTATGTCTATGGATATTCTTGTCTGTTCTGTCAGGACCCCGACTCGATGTCACATCGATCTAGCCGGTAACACCTCATATCACTTTGCGGCCTCACGCACGGTATCCCCACGGGTGTTGCCTTACCTTTGCCTGGGACCGTTTGCGCCTTTTGGCTCACGTATATGATAGTGTCGCTAGCATCCATATGATAAGGAGCCCGGGCTGACATGACTAGTCGTAAACCCAAAGTGGCACAGACTTACAGGGACAGGCATCCATGACCCAGCTTCGAACGTGTCGGTCATCAGCAAGTGGGTCCGGGCTGTAGCACTGGGCTAGCAGGACTCCGGTAAACCGGGCTGTAGCGGGCTAACAGGACTTCGGTACTCACAGCGTGACATTTCCCCGAAGGGACAGACACAGGAACGAAGAAGGACACATGCCGGCCAGCCTAAGTGTTCCAGAGCAGTAGCAAGCTACCATGGCTCAGCGGTAACACTAGGAGACATTTCCCGGTAAGAGAGGCTACTAAAGATAAACAACTAGATAGTCAGATCCCACACATACCAAGCATTTCAATCATACACACAATATGCTCGATATGTGCAAATACAACGAAGCATCACAACATGACTCTATGACACAAGTACTTTATTTAAGGCTTAGGGAGCCATACATAACATACACAAAGGTACGGGTCTCACGACCCAACATTCAAGTCATACAGTCATACAAACCAGCAGCGGAAGTAACTTGTCTGAGTACAGACAACTAGCAAAATAAAAGAGGCTTGGAAAGCCTAGCTATACTACGTGGTCCTTCACAAGCTCAGGATCACCACCTGGGCCTTTAGCCTACTCGTTGATGTCAACGTCTACATAGAACCCATCAGAAAGGGTTGCAGCGTCTTCTGTAAAAATGTAAATTATAGCAACATGAGTACAAAGGTACTCAGCAAGACTTACATCAGATCCTACATACATGCATATTATCAAGAAGGGTTGGTGGAGTTATTGCAGCAAGCCAGCTTTGACTCTTGGCTAGACTATCCTACGATACTTCAACTTGAAATGGTTTTGCGCACACGAGTCCACTACTCACCACTTCAATACACTACCGAGGATCCGCCTCCGTCTTCCTACGGAGGAGCCATCCTCGGCACTCACACTTATCTTGAGGCTTTTAGTAGTTTCCAATTACTTGTCTATGAACTGTATAGGCAACCAAGTAGTCCTTTACCGCGGACGCGGCTATTCGAATAGATCATGATAACCCTGCAGGGGTGTACTTCTCCATACATGTTTCCACCACTTAGCGTCTGCACATGACATGTGCTCGGCAGACTTCAAGCGAAAGCCGACGTGGGTGTAGACCACGACCTACCTAAACACTTAAGCCTCTAGTCCAGGTTTATCGCCTATCCAGGTTCCATCCGCAGGGAGTCCGGCCGAGGTTTCCCATACGGCCCCGAACGATGTGAACAGGGTTCCCGAGATACCTAACAGGTATTCGGTACGCCGTGCCACGTACCTACCGCATCACAGCCCACCCCTACGGTCAGCGCTGTCCACGGCCTCCAGTAGGCTACAAACACCAGAAACTACTTGCAACTCCTGGACAGAGAGCTAGGGTGAATAAGAAGTCGAGCGGGGTCATATTTCAGGGCCCAATGCATGGTAGTAGCTGTATCTTAAATCACACATACAGATCTCAGTGCTTAAGGTCGGCTTCAATGAAACAACCCACCATGTACTCCTACATGGCCTCTCATCGATACCTTTACCAAATCGTGTTCACCACACCACTCTCATTACCGACATAATCATTTCACTCTAGCCCATCACCCAGATGAACCAGACCTGACACGACTCTAAGCATAGCAGGCAAAGCAAGGTAGGAACAACACATACATATGGCTCAATCAACTCCTACACATGCTAGTGGGTTTCATCTAGTTACTGTGGCAATGACAGGTCATGCAGAGGAAATGGGTTCAACTACCGTAGCACACAGCAGTTTGAAACGCGTTGTCTTAATGCAGTAAAAGAGAGCAGGAGCGAGAACATGGGATTGTATCGATATGATCAAATGGTTGGTTGCTTGCCTGATGGTTCGATGCACTGATACGGTTCTTCGTTAGGGTAATCACGGTACTCCTCGGAGGCAGAACCTGTCGCAAAGGACACCGATACACAACCATCACCAAACAATGTGCAACAATATGATGCATGCATGAAACATGGCAATATGAGTGTGTTGGGCTAATGCAACTAAAACCAGAAGGGTTTGAACCAATTTGAATCAAAGATTCAAATTTCAAACTCAAACATGGCCTTTTAAAGTGCTTTTTCTTGTTCTGTTAAAAACATCAATTTAACTTGTTTGATCATGCATGAAAATAGTACAGATGGATAGATTGGATTTTTCTGATCATTTTTCATATATAATTTGTCTGATTTGGAGTTACAGAATAAAAGTTATGAATTTTTGAAGTTTAAATAATATTCTGGAATTTCCTGATTTAAATTTAATCCAGAAATATATATATTGCGCCAGCATGACGTCAGCATGACGTCAGCGATCAACTGCGGCTGGCTGGGGTCAAACCTGACGTGTGGGGTCCACACGTCAGTGACAGGGGGGTTTAACAGGGTTAATTTAATCCTAATTAGGAATTAGTGGCGCTGGGGCCCACTGGTCAGTGTCAGGGGGGTTGACTAACGGTGATTAGCACTAAGCTGACCACCTGGCCGACGGGGCCCACGCGTCAGTGACCCTGGGGGGGTCAAACCCCAGGTCAAACAGGTCAAACCCACCGGCGACATGACGCCGACGAGGCCCGAGACGGCGGCGCGATACGGAAACGCGCTACAGGGCACGGGCGAGGCCGTGCTTGGGCTCGTTGGAGAGCCCTTGCTCCCGCGCGTCGAACGGTGGTGGTGGCCGTGCCTGAGGTGGCCGGTACTGACGACGGCGAGCTCGTGAGCGGCGGCCGGAGTTCGGGTGCGGTCGGGATCGGCGCTGCTGCTCGCAAGCGAGGGAGCTGAGGCGCTGGAGGGGCTCTACGGGTCGCGGCAAGCACAACGGGTGCACGCCCGTGACCAAATGGTCACCGGAGCTGCGTCGACGGCGAGCTCGGCGACGGCGGAGGTTCGGCCGTGGTGGGAACGGGGTTACGGCGCGGGAACGAGGGGGAAAAGAGGGGGAAACGGTGGCGGAGCTCATCGCGGTTGCAGTGGGCGTCGAAGCGGGCTCGGGGACGCGCTGGAGACGGCGAATCGACGGCGATGGTGGTCGGAGCCCGAGGAGGAAGACGATGGCGACGGCGGCTCCACAGGGCGTCCGGCGTCTTGTGGCTTGACGAGGAGGTAGAGGGGGTCGCGGCGGAGCTGGGGAGCGTGTCGGGGAGGCGAGGGGAGGCCGGTGGCGGCTGCTATGGCGAACGGCGGCGATGGGTGCTTCGGACACGGAAGAGAGAGAGCGAGGGGGAGGAGAGGAAGAACCGGGGGAGAGTGAGAGAGAGCAGGGGGGGTGGCGTCGTTCCAGGCCATCCAGACGAGGAGGGGAGGGGCAGGCAGGCAGGCGAGCTGGTGGCGTGGCGCGGTGGCGCGCGCGCGCGCCGGCCACACTCCCCTCCCTCTGTCGAGGACGAAGACGACAGAGGAGGGAGACGGGCTGGGCCGCCTGCTGGCTGGGCCGGCCAGCTGGCTGGGCTGCACAGGGAGGAGCCCCAGGTAAGCTTCTCCCTTTTATTTATTTCTGTTTTCTAATTTCTGACATTTGTTTTGATTTAAATAAAATATTAAATCATTTTATTAACTTATGCCAATTTTTGCAGGAGCTAGATATATTATTCCAGAGCTCCCCAACAGGTGGCATAATTTTTGGACATATATTAGTATATATAATTAATATATCTCCAATGCAAATATTTATGCATTAAATCCAAATGCCCAAAATAAATACCTATGAGCTCTTAAAAATATTGGTTTGATTTTTATCTCTGTCCAATATTTTCAGAGAGCAACATGAGCATTTTCTTGGACCCTTTTGGAGAAATTTTTATTTGGGTCTTTTTCAAAATGATTCTGAGGGTTTCACCAATCCCCATTTCAAGTTTCTGATGAAAGAGTAAACATGATGCAACACTCTAATGCATGACTAGCTAGGGTGTGACAACTCACCCCCACTCAAAAGAATCTCGTCCCGAGATTTGGGTTCCTCCGGGAAGAAGGCGGGATACTCGAGTCGAAGACGATCCTCCCTTTCCCAAGTTGCTTCATCCTCAGAATGGTGCGACCATTGAACTTTGAGAAACTTGATATTATGACGTCGGGTGGTACGTTCGGCCTGATCGAGGATACGAATGGGGTACTCTCGATATGTAAGATTATCTTGGAGATCAAGCGTTTCGTGGTCCACTCCACGGATAGGATCCGAGAAGCAACGCCTGAGTTGAGATACGTGGAAGACATCGTGGACTCTGGAGAGGTGCGGAGGTAGTTCCAACTGGTAGGCAACTTCTCCTCGTTTGGCAAGAATGTGAAAAGGTCCAATGTAACGAGGAGCCAATTTGCCTTTGATACCGAAACTATGGGTTCCCTTCAGAGGGGTGACCCGAAGATAAGCCTTCTCGTCAACCTCGAAAGTCATAGCCTTATGTTTTCGGTCATATTGACTCTTTTGACGAGATTGGGCTGTTTTCAACTTTTCACGAACGATACGAACTTGTTCTTCTGCTTCCTGAATCATATCCGGGCCAAAGAATTGTCTTTCCCCGGTCTCTGACCAGTTAAGGGGTGTTCGACACCGTCGTCCATAGAGAACTTCAAAAGGGGCTTTACCCAAGCTAGATTGATAGCTGTTGTTGTAAGCGAATTCGGCAAATGGAAGGCACTTCTCCCAGTCCATTCCGAATGAGATAACAGAGGCTCGAAGCATGTCTTCTAGAATCTGGTTGACGCGTTCCACTTGACCACTCGACTGAGGGTGGAAAGCGGTGCTAAAGGAGAGACGGGTTCCCATAGCATTTTGGAAGCTTTCCCAAAATCGAGAGGTGAAAAGACTCCCTCGATCCGAGTTGATTTCCAAAGGAACACCATGGAGGGACACTATTCGGGAGATGTATAAGTCTGCCAGCTGGCTAGCGGTTATACTCTCACGAACGGGTAAGAAATGGGCTACTTTGGAAAGACGATCGACCACGACGAAAATAGCATTATTCCCTCTCTTGGTCCTGGGAAAACCGGTAATGAAATCCATACCAATTTTATCCCATTTCCATTCAGGAATAGCTAAGGGTTGAAGGGTGCCAGCAGACCATTGGTGCTCTGCTTTTACACGACGACAGACGTCGCAATTTGCAATATACTGAGCAATCTCTCTCTTCATCCTAGTCCACCAGAACCTCTGGCGTAGGTCCTGATACATCTTAGTACTACCGGGATGAATGGTGAGAGGAGATTCATGAGCCTCCTTAAGGATCAACTGCCGTAGATGCTGGTTCTTGGGAACCACTAGACGGTTCTCAAAGTACACAACACCATGATCATTTGTGGAGAAACAACTAGAACCTCCGCTAGCAATGTTCTCTTTGATTTTAGATATTCCCTTATCTCGCTTTTGGGCAACGATGATTTGATCCGTAAGAGTAGGTTTTGCTACCAAGGTGGAAAGAAATCCTTGAGGAACAATGTGAAGGTTAAACTTCCGAAATTCCTCATGGAGAAGCGGTTGACTTTGTTGTAACATCAGGTTGTTACAATAAGATTTACGACTTAGCGCATCAGCCATGACGTTGGATTTCCCTGGGGTGTAGGTTATTCCTAGGTCGAAGTCTGTGATCAACTCAACCCAACGTCTTTGCCTGAGATTCAGATCCGGTTGGGTGAAAATGTACTTCAGACTTTGGTGATCAGTGAATATTTCGCAACGGTTACCGAGGAGGTAATGTCGCCAGGTCTTGAGTGCATAGACTACGGCTGCAAGCTCTAGATCATGAGTAGGATAGTTCTCCTCATGTGGGTGCAATTGCCGTGAAGCGTAGGCAATTACGTGTCGATCTTGCATGAGAATGCAACCTAGTCCTTGTCGCGAGGCGTCGCAGTAGATAACAAAGTCCTTGGAGAAGTCTGGCGGTACCAGTACGGGAGCAGAAGTCAGGCGTCTTTTCAGTTCCTGAAAGCTGTGCTCACATTGTGGAGTCCATTCGAACTTCTTATCTTTCTTGAGGAGTTCGGTTAGAGGTTTAGCAACTTTGGAGAAGTTCTCGACAAAGCGACGACAATAGCTCGCTAAGCCCAGAAAACTCCGAACTTGCTTAACCGATTCAGGTGGAGTCCAATTAAGGACGGCTTGAACTCGCTCAGGGTTAACAGCAATACCTTTACCAGATATTACATGACCCAGATAGGTCACTTCTGACAGCCAGAATTCACATTTAGAAAATTTGGCATAAAGGCGATGCTCTCGAAGTTTCTTCAACACTAGCCTTAGATGTTCGGCATGTTCTTCCTCGTTCTTGGAGTAGATGAGTATATCATCGAGGTAAACCACGACGAATTTATCCAAATACACCATGAAGATTGAGTTCATTAACCGAGAAAAGGTGGCTGGAGCGTTGGTTAAACCGAAGGACATGACGGTGTACTCGTATTGGCCATAACGAGTAACAAAGGCCGTTTTAGGAATGTCCCCGTTTCTGATTTTGATTTGATGGTAGCCCAACCTCAAATCCATCTTGGAGAAGACTGAGGATCCAGCGAGCTGATCATACAGGTCGTTGATCCTGGGAAGCGGATATTTGTTCTTGATTGTGACCAAATTGACAGGTCGGTAATCTACAACCATCCGGTCCGTACCATCCTTCTTCTTGACGAATAGGACGGGGCAAGCCCACGGAGATGAACTAGGGCGGATGAAACCCTTTTTCAAGGACTCATCGAGTTGTTTCTTAAGCTCGGCTAGTTCTAGGGGTGCCATCTTATAGGGTCTTCTAGCAATCGGAACGGTTCCTGGAATGAGGTCTATTACGAACTCAACATCCCTGTCAGGTGGAACACCTGGCAATTCTTCTGGGAAGACATCCGGGAAGTCACGGACTACCGGAACGTCCTCAAGGTCTGGCAAAGGGCTGGCGTTAAGAGAATATAACTGTCGCTTGGCTATTCGGGTCAAGACATTGACTATCTTCCCCGAAGGATGGGTGAGTTGAACAGTCCTAGAGAAGCAATCGATTTGGGCATGATGAGCTGACATCCAGTCCATACCCAGAATGATATTAATATCTGAAGATTTAAGGGCTATCAACGATGCGAGGAAAACAAGTCTGTCGACTTGGATTTCATTTCCATGGCTTACTCTAGAAGTTTGCCATTTGGATCCCGGAGTTTGAATTACCATAGAGGTTGGCATATCACCGAATGCGACGTTATGCAAACGAGCATAATTTTCAGATATAAAAGAATGAGAGGCTCCTATATCGAAAAGAACAGATGCCGGGTGGCAATTAACAAGAAGCGTACCGAGAACGACGTTGGGATCCTCTTGAGCTTCTTCGGCAGAGATACAATTGACATGGCCACGTGTAGCGGTGGCCGGCTTGGCGTGGAACACTTTCCCTGTCGGCTTGCCACGGCCAACAGCTTTAGCAGACTGGTTGGGGTTGGTCTGGGGACACTCACGCATATAGTGGCCAGATTCCCCACACTTGAAACAAGTCACGGAACTGGTACGTGGAGGAGCATTGTTGGTTGGACCCCCATAGGGCTTGGCCGGTGCAGACTGTTGAACAGGGCGAGGCGCCTGGAAAGATGGCCTCGGTGTGAACCTGGGTGGCAGGGCGGTGTTGGGCACCCACACACGGCGCTTCTGAGGACCAGCACCGGATGAGGAACCCATGTCACGGCCATGCTTGCGTGTTGCGTCATAGTCAGTCTGACCAGTTTCAGCACTGATGGCTTTGTTGACAAGTTTCTGAAAAGATGTGCACTCATGCAGACGGAGGTCGCGGCGAAGCTCAGGACTAAGGCCCTTACGGAACCTTGCTTGCTTCTTCGCATCAGTAGAAACTTCCTCAATTGCATATCGTGCGAGGTTACCAAACTCCCTGCTGTAAACATCCACAGAGAGTCGGCCTTGGGTGAAATTGCAGAATTCCTCACGTTTACGGTCCATGAGACCCTCCGGAATGTGATGTTCACGGAAAGCCTCGCTGAATTCAGCCCAAGTAGTGACATGGCCCGCTGGGCACATTGCTCCATAATTCTCCCACCATAGACTGGCGGGGCCTTCAAGATGATATGCAGCAAAGGTGACCTTGTCAGCCTCCGCTACCAGCGCGGAACGCAGTTTGTGAGAGATACTGCGAAGCCAGTCATCAGCGTCGAGAGGCTCGACGGAGTGGTGGAACGTGGGTGGATGTAATTTGATAAAATCACTGAGTGACACCACGTTAGTCCTCTGATGGTGTGCTGTGTTCTGTTCAATACGCTCCAACAAACGGTTGGTCTCCCGCTTGTTTCTCTCAGCTTCCATCATAACCTCGACTAGGGAAGGAGGATGAGGCAGATTTGCATCCCTGACTTCACTGCCTTCGGCCTGCTCTTGAGGAGCAGGGTTAGTGCGCGTGTTGACCATCCTAGGTAAACAAGACAATGATTTAGTCAGGATGATAAAATTCCAACATAGGATACAAAATGTAAGGAATAACTCGGAATGCAAGATGATCATCCGTATGACATGGTAGATACAGAAACTGCTTCTTTTATTCCATCGTCATACACACCATACAGGGTTTAGTACAAGACCAAACAAAGTACTGTTACGGTGAAAAGAGGATTACATCTCATCGGAGGCATCCCAAGCTCCTATACATTATTTTTCTACACCTCCGGAAAGAGTACAAACTAGGTCATATCCCACGAGTCACGCAGGACGATAGACGACACAGCTAGTGCAAACTAGTGATACTACCACTAACTCAGACCGATCCGTAGTAGTCCTCGTAGAAGTCACCTCCATAGCCTGGAAGCTCAACATGATCATCCGGGAACAGACGATCTCGCGGAGCTTGTGGACCATAGGGGCTAGGATGAGGCCTTGGACCAACAGACGGTGGCCTGCGGGGACCGCGAGGTGGGGTGATGCCTCCTACATCACGCCAACCCATCACGTCTGGCAGAGCAGATCTCACAGGATAGAGATCGCGGATATCCGAATATCCAGCTTGCACCGCCGGTGCGAACCGAGTCAATGTGGCCAGTGGTCAGCACGGGTATTGAAGAGCTCTAACCTCAAGGCCCGATTTTCACGGTCCTTATCCTCGAGCATCTCAGCAGTGGTGCGAGTCCGTGAATCCTCCTGGGTGGGGTCAGCATAGATAGCCTGGAGATACCCTTGTGCTCCCGGAAGTGATCCTGGCATATACCGGAAATCAGAGTCCCGAAATAGTCCAGATCTGACTCGCATGATGGTCATCATAGAGTAGGCGGCGTCCTGCACAGCCATCTCAATAGTAACCCCGAGTCCATAGGAGCAGTGAAGGGGCCCGGTGGATCCAGGATAAGATGGAAATATCCTGACAGTGCAGAGATACTGGCTTTGATTAAAGTCTCGGAATTGCTCTTCGATCGTGTACTCAGGATACCAGCGGTATCCAGCCTCAGTCATTACCCTGACCAACTTGGCAGTATGGCCGAGTACATCTAGGCATCGAGTCAGGCGAACCACTTGATTGAGGTCGCGAGTGGCCATCTGAAAGCACAATCATAATGCAAAGGCATTAGAATTTCTGGCAAAATTTCGGCAGCATAACAGCTGTAAATGCTCAAGAAGGATTTTGAGACATTTTACAAAGGATTTCATACGCACTCAACATCATCATATCAAAGTTCTGAGACCATCCTAGCAACATAATGTGGTAATAGAATTGAACTAGGCTTGTATCCATCAAACCTATAAGGTACTACTGATTAGTAACACGTGATCCTGATAGAGAGAATAGATCCTAATTCCTTAACCCCCAGTGGAAGAATAGACTGACTCAGATCAGAATGTCATAAGATAACGGAGTAAAAAGAGCCTTACGTTCCAACCCACAAACAATTCCCCTACATATAACTAAAGAATTTCTAGACTCAACATCGACCAATTTGGCTTGGACAACCTACAGGCAGTCCGGCTCTGATGCCAACGCTGTCAGGACCCTGACTCGATGTCACATCGATCTAGCCGGTAACACCTCATATCACTTTGCGGCCTCACGCACGGTATCCCCACGGGTGTCGCCTTACCTTTGCCCGGGACCGTTTGCGCCTTTTGGCTCACATATATGATAGTGTCGCTAGCATCCATATGATAAGGAGCCCGGGCTGACATGACTAGTCGTAAACCCAAAGTGGCACAGACTTACAGGGACAGGCATCCATGACCCAGCTTCGAACGTGCCGGTCATCAGCAAGTGGGTCCGGGCTGTAGCACTGGGCTAGCAGGACTCCGGTAAACCGGGCTGTAGCGGGCTAACAGGACTCCGGTACTCACAGCGTGACATTTCCCCGAAGGGACAGACACAGGAACGAAGAAGGACACATGCCGGCCAGCCTAAGTGTTCCAGAGCAGTAGCAAGCTACCATGGCTCAGCGGTAACACTAGGAGACATTTCCCGGTAAGAGAGGCTACTAAAGATAAACAACTAGATAGTCAGATCCCACACATACCAAGCATTTCAACCATACACACAATATGCTCGATATGTGCAAATACAACGAAGCATCACAACATGACTCTATGACACAAGTACTTTATTTAAGGCTCAGGGAGCCATACATAACATACACAAAGGTACGGGTCTCACGACCCAACATTCAAGTCATACAGTCATACAAACCAGCAGCGGAAGTAACTTGTCTGAGTACAGACAACTAGTAAAATAAAAGAGGCTTGGAAAGCCTAGCTATACTACGTGGTCCTTCACAAGCTCAGGATCACCACCTGGGCCTTTAGCCTACTCGTTGATGTCAACGTCTACATAGAACCCATCAGAAAGGGTTGCAGCGTCTTCTGTAAAAATGTAAATTATAGCAACATGAGTACAAAGGTACTCAGCAAGACTTACATCAGATCCTACATACATGCATATTATCAAGAAGGGTTGGTGGAGTTATTGCAGCAAGCCAGCTTTGACTCTTGGCTAGACTATCCTACGATACTTCAACTTGAAATGGTTTTGCGCACACGAGTCCACTACTCACCACTTCAATATACTACCGAGGATCCGCCTCCGTCTTCCTACGGAGGAGCCATCCTCGGCACTCACACTTATCTTGAGGCTTTTAGTAGTTTCCAATTACTTGTCTATGAACTGTATAGGCAACCAAGTAGTCCTTTACCGCGGACACGGCTATTCGAATAGATCATGATAACCCTGCAGGGGTGTACTTCTTCATACATGTTTCCACCACTTAGCGTCTGCACACGACATGTGCTCGGCAGACTTCAAGCGAAAGCCGACGTGGGTGTAGACCACGACCTACCTAAACACTTAAGCCTCTAGTCCAGGTTTATCGCCTATCCAGGTTCCATCCGCAGGGAGTCCGGCCGAGGTTTCCCATACGGCCCCGAACGATGTGAACAGGGTTCCCGAGATACCTAACGGGTATTCGGTACGCCGTGCCACGTACCTACCGCATCACAGCCCACCCCTACGGTCAGCGCTGTCCACGGCCTCCAGTAGGCTACAAACACCAGAAACTACTTGCAACTCCTGGACAGAGAGCTAGGGTGAATAAGAAGTCGAGCGGGGTCATATTTCAGGGCCCAATGCATGGTAGTAGCTGTATCTTAAATCACACATACAGATCTCAGTGCTTAAGGTCGGCTTCAATGAAACAACCCACCATGTACTCCTACATGGCCTCTCATCGATACCTTTACCAAATCGTGTTCACCACACCACTCTCATTACCGACATAATCATTTCACTCTAGCCCATCACCCAGATGAACCAGACCTGACACGACTCTAAGCATAGCAGGCATAGAAAGGTAGGAACAACACATACATATGGCTCAATCAACTCCTACACATGCTAGTGGGTTTCATCTAGTTACTGTGGCAATGACAGGTCATGCAGAGGAAATGGGTTCAACTACCGTAGCACACAGCAGTTTGAAACGCGTTGTCTTAATGCAGTAAAAGAGAGCAGGAGCGAGAACATGGGATTGTATCGATATGATCAAATGGTTGGTTGCTTGCCTGATGGTTCGATGCACTGATACGGTTCTTCGTTAGGGTAATCACGGTACTCCTCGGAGGCAGAACCTGTCGCAAAGAACACCGATACACAACCATCACCAAACAATGTGCAACAATATGATGCATGCATGAAACATGGCAATATGAGTGTGTTGGGCTAATGCAACTAAAACCAGAAGGGTTTGAACCAATTTGAATCAAAGATTCAAATTTCAAACTCAAACATGGCCTTTTAAAGTGCTTTTTCTTGTTCTGTTAAAAACATCAATTTAACTTGTTTGATCATGCATGAAAATAGTACAGATGGATAGATTGGATTTTTCTGATCATTTTTCATATATAATTTGTCTGATTTGGAGTTACAGAATAAAAGTTATGAATTTTTGAAGTTTAAATAATATTCTGGAATTTCCTGATTTAAATTTAATCCAGAAATATATATATTGCGCCAGCATGACGTCAGCATGACGTCAGCGGTCAACTGCGGCTGGCTGGGGTCAAACCTGACGTGTGGGGTCCACACGTCAGTGACAGGGGGGTTTAACAGGGTTAATTTAATCCTAATTAGGAATTAGTGGCGCTGGGGCCCACTGGTCAGTGTCAGGGGGGTTGACTAACGGTGATTAGCACTAAGCTGACCACCTGGCCGACGGGGCCCACGCGTCAGTGACCCTGGGGGGGTCAAACCCCAGGTCAAACAGGTCAAACCCACCGGCGACATGACGCCGGCGAGGCCCGAGACGGCGGCGCGATACGGAAACGCGCTACAGGGCACGGGCGAGGCCGTGCTTGGGCTCGTTGGAGAGCCCTTGCTCCCGCGCGTCGAACGGTGGTGGTGGCCGTGCCTGAGGTGGCCGGTACTGACGACGGCGAGCTCGTGAGCGGCGGCCGGAGTTCGGGTGCGGTCGGGATCGGCGCTGCTGCTCGCAAGCGAGGGAGCTGAGGCGCTGGAGGGGCTCTACGGGTCGCGGCAAGCACAACGGGTGCACGCCCGTGACCAAATGGTCACCGGAGCTGCGTCGACGGCGAGCTCGGCGATGGCGGAGGTTCGGTCGTGGTGGGAACGGGGTTACGGCGCGGGAACAAGGGGGAAAAGAGGGGGAAACGGTGGCGGAGCTCACCACGGTTGCAGTGGGCGTCGAAGCGGGCTCGGGGACGCGCTGGAGACGGCGAATCGACGGCGATGGTGGTCGGAGCCCGAGGAGGAAGACGATGGCGACGGCGGCTCCACAGGGCGTCCGGCGTCTTGTGGCTTGACGAGGAGGTAGAGGGGGTCGCGGCGGAGCTGGGGAGCGTGTCGGGGAGGCGAGGGGAGGCCGGTGGCGGCTGCTATGGCGAACGGCGGCGATGGGTGCTTCGGACACGGAAG
>NC_041391.1:247447564-247505201 GCF_002162155.2 Triticum dicoccoides
TTTTCTAATTTCTGACATTTGTTTTGATTTAAATAAAATATTAAATCATTTTATTAACTTATGCCAATTTTTGCAGGAGCTAGATATATTATTCCAGAGCTCCCCAACAGGTGGCATAATTTTTGGACATATATTAGTATATATAATTAATATATCTCCAATGCAAATATTTATGCATTAAATCCAAATGCCCAAAATAAATACCTATGAGCTCTTAAAAATATTGGTTTGATTTTTATCTCTGTCCAATATTTTCAGAGAGCAACATGAGCATTTTCTTGGACCCTTTTGGAGAAATTTTTATTTGGGTCTTTTTCAAAATGATTCTGAGGGTTTCACCAATCCCCATTTCAAGTTTCTGATGAAAGAGTAAACATGATGCAACACTCTAATGCATGACTAGCTAGGGTGTGACATGTTCCTTGTGGGACTAACACATGTAGGTAAGTTGAAAGTGCAACTCACTCCAAAGGATTGCTCCAAATGATCTACATCAACATTGAGCATCCACATCTTCAACACCTACATGAAGTCATCATCGACAAAACCCAAGGTTAGTTCATCCCTCTAAAGGGGGATCTCACATCTAGGGGGAGCTTAACTCTAAGAATTGAGTCAAAGCAACTCTAATGGTGTGAACATATCAATGCATTATGTAAAAGTGGTAACCCCACTTGAGCTTAAACGATGAGTATGACCTATGATCAAATGTTCTCATTTGACTCCTAAGTCAATATACTCATATATAGATGACCTAGTCATCGCCAATTGTTTGATAGATGCTAGAATTGGTTGTGCATGCTTTGCCACATATTTCATTTGCCATTTTATTGTGTGAGCATGGTGG
Source organism: Triticum dicoccoides (assembly GCF_002162155.2). Lineage (NCBI taxonomy): Eukaryota > Viridiplantae > Streptophyta > Magnoliopsida > Poales > Poaceae > Triticum > Triticum dicoccoides. Next base: position 247,448,412 of record NC_041391.1, read on the forward strand.
TGCATATTTTACTCATTCAAGGACATCCACTTGTTGTTTTGATTGTTTGGGTTCTTTTCTTTTTGCCAAGTGGATGGACAAGAATGCCTAAGAACCTTCTTTAGCTATTTATGCTTTTATCGTCTCAAACTCTATTCATGCTACATCACAAAATTTGATCAAGTCAGATTCGAACCACTCTATGTGAGGAGCACTCGGAGTCCCTGATTCATCATAGACTTAAACTTCCAAAACCTCTTTGTGACTCTCGGTCTGACCGATTCCTCCATTTCGGTCCTATCGAGATCATTAACTTGATCTGAGTTTTCAATCTCGGTGCAACCGATTTGAACTTTTCGGTCACACCGATTTGCTGTAACTGTACACAGTTATGCATCTCAGTGCCACCGAGTTGTTCCACTCGGTCACACCGACAGGGTCGGGCTATATATAGTCACGGGCAAAATTTTGGAAATTTCTCCGAAACCCTTCGCCCGCGCAATAGCTTGCTCTGCCATCGAAGGTCTCCGGATCGTCTCCTCGTCGCCAGCAGCCTCCAGTAGCTGGTCTCCACCGCCGTCAACGGATTTCGCCCCCACCGTTGCCGCCGTAGCGAGTCCACCGCCAAGCTAGGGTATGGACTCAATCTTTGTGCTATCCTCATCTGATTCCTAGCACATTGTATTCTTATTGAATCTTGCCACGATTGAAACAATTCTATCCAGCCAAAGTAATCCATAGATTAGATGAGATTCAAATTTTTAGGGTTAGGTTTCCGCCGAAACCATCTCGGACCCACCGAGTTGAAAAACTCGGTCTCACCGATTTGGCTTATGCCATTGCACTAGTGACTCTCGGTTTGACCGAGAATTACTAATCGATGCGACCGATTTTAGGATTCTGTGAAACCCTAGTAGTCTCGGTGCCACCAAACTGTGACTCGGTCCAACCGAGATCATCAGTTTAGGTTCCAAAACTGCTTCGGTATCACCGAGTTTGAAAATCGGTTGATCCGAAATGCTTTCTGTGGAAAACTAAAACTGAATTTTTGAATCATTCTTTTGAAAAAATCTCTGCATTTTGTGATGCTCATCCATTCTATCTCATCTATAACTCTTCACAGGGTCAGCAGTCAGTATTTTGCAGCATGTCAGACCAGAGTGACAGCCAGAACAGGTCAGAAGAGCAGATTGACATGAGCAAGGGCACTAGTCCCTCAAGCTCTACAGATGATGGGAGCAGAAGCACTCCAAGCAACCTGCCCAAGGCTGCTACCAGGCAAAGGAGGAAGAGAACATCAGACTCAGAGGATGAGGACTACAAAGCAGAAGAAGATGAGGCTACTTCCAAGAAAGTAGTGCTCAAGAAGGAATATGGCTCTGCACATAGCACAAAGCCTGGTCTAAAAAAGAAAGTTCCTGCCAAGAGGACACCAATGCCCAAGGCCAAAAAGTCCACTCAAGTGCCATCTCAGACAGAACCCAAAGAGGCACCTGCAAAGAAAGTCACATCATCCAAACCTCAGAAAGTTCCCACTGGAGAGACAATGAAGTTTACCCTTGAATCAGAGAATGAAGGTGCTCAGGACAAGAAGAAGAAGAGAGCAAGAACCACAACTGCCCAGGTTCTTGGAAAGCCCTCAATGAGAAGAGATTCTGAAGAAGAGGAAGAGGTTGCTGCTCCAGCACCTAAGGCACCCAAGCTTATGGGTGATGCTATAAGGTCAGGGGCTGCAACATCCAAGCCCAAGGAAGCACCCAAAGCTGCCTCCCAGGCCAAGCAAGTACCAAAGAGGAATACTAGGAGTATTCCAGCTGGTGAGAAAACAAGGCCCCAGTGCCAAATGTTGCTAAAGAAGAAGATGAAGAAGGTCAAGTCCTAAGGAAGCTCAAACCCAAGATACCAGACCATAATGATGCCCATCCTGTGGTTGAGGACATGAGAATCAGGAAGGATTCAGGGCTGAGGCTCTGGAGGATGGAAGATCCATATGCATCAAGGAGAAGAACTGTTGTAGACTACAGGTTCCATACAAAGGAACAGCAGGACTTCTATGAGACAATTCTGTTGGATAAGAAGCGTATAGTTTGTGACATGAGGTGGGTCGACTGGACCTACATCAAGGACAATGAAGAGCACTATCCTGGAGTGCAATATAGCTCTGTTGCTTGTGGAGTTGCTGATTTTGTTGGTCAAAAGTTCACTCACTGGAATGATGAACTTATCATGCAATTCTACTCCACAGCACACTTTTATCCAGATGGAAGAATTGTTTGGATGTCTGAAGGTACAAGGTACCAATCCACTGTTGAAGAATGGGCAAGACTGATAAATGCCCCAAAGGAAAATGAGGATGACCTGGATATCTATGCAAAGAAGAATATGGATCACAATTCCATGGCTCACATGTACAAGGAAATCCCAGACAAGGCAGTAGAGACACACAAGTTTGGATCAGTCCATTTTCTGCTGTCAGGGCTGCCTACAATCAATTGGATTCTGAGGCATACTTTGTTGCCTAAGTCTAGTGACCATAACATGATCAGAGGGCATGCCATCAACATGTTGCATGTGTTTGATGTGCCACAAAAGTTCAAAGTCATGAGCCTTATGATTGAAACCATTAAGAGGACTGCAACAGATCAGAAGAGGAGCTACGGATATGCCCCTCAGATTCAGGAATTGATCAACTCAAAGATGGGCACAGGGAAATGTCAATTGGATAAGGAACACTTTCCACTTTATCCAGACTTTGAGGACAATGAGGTTGTCATGAATGAAAATGATCCAACATCAGTTCAAGCTCAAGAGAAGAAGGAGAAGGCAAAGAAGGAGAAGGCTGCCAGGATGCCAACTCAAGAGGAGGCATCTGAATATTTCTTGAAGAATAAGAAGGAGCAGCTTGGTTACTTGATAGCATCTACACTAAGGATTGAGAAGGGACTGGCCACCCTCACTCAGAATCAGGAGAGCTTGGAGAGAATCATGGAACTCAAATTCCATGACCTTGATGTCAAAGTAACTGAGATACAGTCAGTTGTGGAGCAGCTGCAGGATGATATGCGGGAGAGGTAGGGCAAGACTACCACTAATGTGTTTGCCAGAGTGCCCAAAGCCCAGAGGTCAGTTGTAGTGCCAGTGACAGACACTAGAGCAACAACTTCAGCACCAGCTACAGCCCCTTCAGCTCCAGTGCAACCAGCTCCAGCATCCACTCCAGCACCCTCTACTTCAACTGAAGCCTTCGTTCTTGGAGTTATCCAGACACCACCACCTGAAGATCAAGCCTGAGAGTCGATCTAGCACTATGCATTTTCTATGAACTTTTTGGTAACTTGTTGCCAAAGGGGGAGAAAAATGTATAGATCATAGGCTTCGAGAGAGAGTGTGTTTCTATTGTTCTCTCTTGCTTTATTTGGTAGTTAAACTTGTTTGTTTTTGATTGCTTGTGATACTATGCTTGTGAGACATTGATGATCATGTGTTTGATTATAAGCTACACTTATGCATGTTTGATGATATTATCCTATCTATCCTATGTGATCATTCACTTTGCTTGGTGATGAGTGCATGTATTCAATGTTTATTATTTTGAGCGCACCACCAAGATGTATGTGACATGGAAGAGTAACCCATGAGCCTAATTCATTGTGCATTTGCAGTCCAAAGCAAATCTTAAACTATGCACAAATTTAGGGGGAGCTCTTGCTTATCACATACTTCTCAAAGCGACGATGTTATTCAATCTTATTATCATTTGTCAAAGCTTTGATCTATATGTTGTCATATATTACCAAAACGGGGGAGATTGAAAGTGCAACTATCCCTAGGTGGTTTTGGTAATTCATAAGAACATATAGCTCACTGAGCTAATGCTATTCCAAGACTATTATTTCAGGAAAGCTCAATGAATGGCATGGCATGGATGATGAAAGTGGATCCCTCAAAATACTAAGGACAAAGGATTGGCTCAAGCTCAAAAGCTCAAGACTCTTCATTTTATATTTTAGTGATCCAAGATCACATTGAGTCTATAGGAAAAGCCAATACTATCAAGGAGGGATGAGGTGTTGCTTAATGAGCCTCTTGCTTCATGTGCTTTGTGATATGCTCCAAAACCCTCAGCTACTTTCCCACATCCACAAATGACCTAAACCCAAAGCCAAAATCGGTCACACCGATTCTTCCTATCCGGCGCCACCAATTCCAAAAGTCATAGCCACTGCCACAAACCCTAAGCAAATCGGTCTTACCGATAGGGATCTCGGTCTCACCGAGATGGGGTTGTAATCTCTCTGTTTCCCTTCGTAACGTTTCGGTCTAACCAAAGTGACCGATCGGTCCCACCGAGACTGCAATGTAAACTCTCTGTTTCCCTTTTGTAACATTTTGGTCTCACCGAAAAGAGCAAATCGGTCCCACCGAGTTTACCTGACCAACTCTCTGGAAAGCTTATTACCAAATTGGTCTCACCGAGTTTGTGTAATCGGTCTTACTGAGATTACGTTATGCCCTAACCCTAACCGAATCGGTCTCACCTAGATGCATGTCAGTCCCACCGAAAATCACTAACGGTCACTAGGTTTACTAAATCGGTCCGACCGAGTCGGTTGAATCGGTCCCACCGAGTTTGGTAAATTGTGTGTAACGGTTAGATTTTGTGTGGAGGCTATATATACCCCTCCACCTCCTCCTCATTCGTGGAGAGCCATCAGAACAAACCTACACTTCCAACTTACCATTTCTGAGAGAGAACCACCTACTCATGTGTTGAGGCCAAGATATTCCATTCCTACCATATGAATCTTGATCTCTAGCCTTCCCCAAGTTGCTTTCCACTCAAATCTTCTTTCCACCAGATCCAAAACCTATGAGAGAGAGTTGAGTGTTGGGGAGACTATCATTTGAAGCACAAGAGCAAGGAGTTCATCATCAACGCACCATTTGTTACTTATTGGAGAGTGGTGTCTCCTAGATTGGCTAGGTGTCACTTGGGAGCCTCCGACAAGATTGTGGAGTTGAACCAAGGAGTTTGTAAGGGCAAGGAGATCAGCCTACTTCGTGAAGATCTACCGCTAGTGAGGCAAGTCCTTCGTGGGCGATGGCCATGGTGGGATAGACAAGGTTGCTTCTTCATGGACCCTTCGTGGGTGGAGCCCTCCGTGGACTCGCGCAACCGTTACCCTTCGTGGGTTGAAGTCTCCATCAACGTGGATGTACGATAGCACCACCTATCGGAACCACGCCAAAAACATCTGTGTCTCCAATTGCGTTTGAATCCTCCAAACCCTTCCCTTTACTTTCTTGCAAGTTGCATGCTTTAATTTCCGCTGCCTATATACTCTTTGCAAGCTTGCTTGAATAGTGTGATGATTGCTTGACTTGTCCTAAAGTAGCTAAAATCTGCCAAACTCTAAAATTGGGAAAAGGTTAAGTTTTTATTGGTCAAGTTGTCTAATCACCCCCCCCCCCTCTAGACATACTTCAAGGTCCTACAGAGGCTCCCAAGTGACACCTAGCCAATCTAGGAGACACCACTCTCCAAGAAGTAACAAATGGTGCGATGATGATGAACTCCTTGCTCTTGTGCTTCAAATGATAGTCTCCCCAACACTCAACTCTCTCTCATAGGATTTGGATCTGGTGGAAACAAGATTTGAGTGGAAAGCAACTTGGGGAAGGCTAGAGATCAAGATTCATATGGTAGGAATGAAATATCTTGGCCTCAACACATGAGTAGGTAGTTCTCTCTCAGAAATGGTAAGTTGGAAGTGTAGGTTTGTTCTGATGGCTCTCTCCACGAATGAAGAGGAGGTGGAGGGGTATATATATATATATAGCCTCCACACAAAATCTAACCGTTACACACAATTTACCAAACTCGGTGGGACCGAATCAACAAACTCGGTCGGACCGATTTAGTAAATCTAGTGACCGTTAGGGTTTTCGGTGGGACCGACATGCAACTCGGTAGGACCGATATGGTTAGGGTTTAGGGCATAACGTAATCTCGATGAGACCGATTACACAAACTCGGTGAGACCGATTTCGGTAATTAGCTAACCAGAGAGTTGGTCAGGTAAACTCGGTGGGACCGATTTGCTCTGTTCGGTGAGACCGAAATGTTACGAAAAGGAAACAGAGAGTTTACATTGCAATCTCGGTGGGACCAATCGCTCACTTCGGCTAGACCGAAACATTAAGAAGGGAAACAGAGAGATTACAATCCCATCTCGGTGAGACCGAGATCCCTATCGGTGAGACAGATTTGCCTAGTGTTTGTGGCAGTGGCTATGACATTTGAACTCGGTGGCGCCGGATAGAAAGAATAGGTGGGACCGATTTTGACTTTGAGTTTAGCTCATATGTGGATGTGAGAAAGTAGTTGAGGGTTTTTGGAGCATATCACTAAGCACTTGAAGCAAGAGGCTCATTAAGCAACACCTCGTCCCTCCTTGATAGTATTGGCTTTTCCTATAGACTCAATGTGATCTTGGATCACTAAAATGTAAAATGTAGAGTCTTGAACTTTTGAGCTTGAGCCAATCCTTTGTTCTTAATATTTTGAGGGATCCACTTTCATCAGCCATGTCATGCCATTCATTGAGATTTCCTGAAATATTTGTCTTGGAATAGCATTAGCTCAATGAGCTATATGTTGTTATGAATTACCAAAACCACCTAGGGATAGTTGCACTTTCACCCGCTGCCCCATGGTGTTGTTTGGTTGTTATTTTTCTGTATACTAGGGGTAACATGGTCATTCAATAACCTCTAGGGAGGGACTAGGAACTTTTTAGTCCCTGAAAACAAACAGGGAGGGACTTTTTAAGGAGTAGGACTTTTTAGTTGGGACTAGAAAAAGTCCTAGGACTTATGAACCAAACACCTCAATATGGACTACATATGGAGCAAAATGAGTGAATCTACACTCTAAAATACGTCTATATACATCAGTGTTTGGAGTATGTACTAGTAGTTCATATTGAAATCTACTAAAGGACATATATATTCCAAACAATAAGATAATCTCTCTAACCAAGGTAGTAGGGACGAGGAGTAAATGAAGGGAGTAGTAAAATTTTCTCCTCGTCCTGTGAGCCACCGTGCACGTGGGCGAGGGAGCGTGCGTAAGGCATACAGTACTAAGCAAGCTTCACCTCATCCTGCGAGCCACCGCTCTCATGGGCGGGGGAGACGGCGTACTAAGCAAGCTTCTCCTCGTTTTGCGAGTTCACAAGACACATCAAAAGTACTCCAGTGTATAGAGCCTTGCCTCTAAGGTAGGCCCCACATGGTTTGCCTCTTTTTTAACATAACGCATCAAGTCGCAATTTGTTTGTTCACCCGTGGTAGACGATCCTCCCTCCACCAAGTGGACAACCATTACACGTGCCAAATTACCATATGGGCTGCCTTTTCGTACAGAAATGACCTCCATCGTGTACCCACGTGGGTGTGGTTGGGAAAGAGACGGGAGTACGTGCATCGTGCATGCACCTCTTCTCTTCATGCACATCCCCCACCTACGTGGGTGTGTGTGAGAGATACAAACCACATTCATGAGTGTTTTTTGTTTGGGGGGGTGGGGTTGATTTTGTGAATGTATTTGTGGGAATATGTGTCGATGACATCTCAAACAAAATTTTGCATGCAATGTGTGTGAAATGGAGGCCTATCCATATCATATATAGAGGGTCGGGCGATCCACGAGAAGAGAGGGAGGGGTCATAGATATCAATAGAGTCAAAGAGAGGATCAAGTGGGTGGGTGCGAGATCGATGAAGAGAGCCATAGAAATTGTGTGTGTGTGTGCAAGTCGAAGATATAGGGCGAATGACCTACCGGAACATCAGATGGCACAGGTCAAGTTTGTGTGTGGCAGGGAGACATGACTAGAGCGCTCGATGTATCGGTGTGTGTGGGGGGAGGGGGTGGGGGAGGGGGAGGCAGAGGCCTAACTATAGAGGTAGAACGACTCGTATATGTGTTGAGAAGGAGAGACCCAGCTATGTCTTGAGAGAGATCGGTCGACATCCATACATAACTGAAGGACGGGAAATAGGATGGGACAGAGAGAGAGAGAGAGAGATAGAGAGAGAGAGAGGGAGGGAGAGGGGTAGAGTGCTGGATGGGTGATGGAGTTCCTTCTTGAAGATGGTGGGAGAGGCCTACTAGAAAAACTGAGGGTGGAACTGCAATATTATCAATAAGCATGGGGATGTGTTTCTATGTGTGCCTATGTGTGATAGATCTGTCGGGACGCGTCCATGGATGATGAAGGGGAACCATGTGTTTGGTAAGCCAACCTAACTAGATTGGTAGATCAATTGTTGTTTGTCGGAGGAAGGGAGAGACATAAATAATGAGGTAGATCGATCGACGTGTGGGGAAAACGAGTTATAAGGACCTAGCTAGCTATATGTATAGCGGGAGATCGGTTGGCGTACGTCCATTTGTTAGAGGCAAATAAGGCCCAGCAAGACGGATAGACAGAGAGAATGGAGCTAGGAGGTGGTGCGAGAGGCCCAACTACTAGCTAGATAGGTGGAGGAGTGTGCGGTTGTGAGATCGATGAAAAGAGGGGCGAGAGTTTACACGTGTGTGGGACCGTATGAGAGACACGAGGCAAGGACACATAAAGGAGGAGATTGAAGGTGCATGTGTCTGTTGTAGGCAGACATCACTGGAGAGGTTTATCGATCGGTGTGTATCGGAAAGGAGTTGTGGAGACTCTGAGAGAACGACCTAAAGAAAAAAATGAATGTGCGCGATGGATAGAATGCTGAGGGAGGGGGAGGGCGAGGAGGGCGTGTGCATGCACGAGAGAAAGTTAGTGGTAGCTACAAAGGTTAGAGGATTGTGTGGGTGTAAGAGACTAACAAAGATCATAATTTGATATGAAAGTGGATTCATATATTTGAATAGGAGATCATAGTGTTTTAAACATATGCATGCATGAATATAGCGGTGATACGCGTGCTGTGGTTTTGCACATGTTATACCATAATGTGATAATGCATGGCATTTGCAACTCACAGCTAAATGTCGAACAATCTAAACCATACTATACATCGAACAACCTCACATTTTATTTGAATTTGTGATAATGTGTGGTGTTTGCAGCTTACAACTAAATATCGAACAATCTAAACAATACTATATATCGAACATTCTCACATTTTATTTGAATTTGTGGTAATGTGTGGTGTTTGTAACTCACATCTAAATACTTGTAGGCGTAGGGGGTGGGGCACCATACATAATGTGATAAGCACATTATACATATGAGACATGGTTTAGATTATGAAGATCTAGCTAGAGCTAGAAATGTAATGTGATTTGAAATCAACATAAAGTGGATTCAAAAAATCAAGTTCGAGTTCATATCGTACACATAGTTCATATGTAACTCGAGACTAATCATGTGGTGTGCTGTGAAGATAATACACAAACGATTGTTTAACTTGATAATAATGATGACTGTAGATCTTATTAAAACAAAGAATCGAATTCAAATGCTTTGACTTCACAAAAATCATTACTGTAGATCTTATTCAAATTGAGAAACAAATTCAAATTTAGTTCATATTGAAGCGGTAGTATATACGTTTGGAATGACTAAAACGTTGATTTGAGTAGTAGGTTGCATGCATTATACACGTAGCGAAATATTTTAATTGAACATAACATGAATTCAAAGTTTTGAATGACATTTGTAGTGCGAATTGATTTGGTACAGTACACGTTAGGCTTGTCCGGAAATTTCAACGCACGCCTTGTTAGCCTGAAATATTTAAGATATATCTTTGTCTCGTTGTGCTCCGACAACACCCTCAATCTCAACCTGTGCCTTGCTATTCCAAAACTACAACGCGCGCGAAAACTCCCACCTCCTGTGAAATCCCGACACGTGAAATGCCCGTGATACCCCTGAACCGAAACAACCGCCTCAAATCGATGGGGGTACTTTCATAACTTACCCCACATTTCGGACAAGCGCGTCCCTAAGCCATGGTTCCCCACTCCCATCCCATCCGCCCACCCATTCGTACACCGAGACAGGGAAAAGCCGCGAAGCCCCACACCCTCCTCCGCCCGCCACCCAGCCGGAGCCTCTTCCCCGATGACATCGTCCACAGCAACACCTCGACGTCCCTCATCCACCATACTAGATGAGGATCCGTCGTCGATCTGGTCGTCCCGCCGGTTCAGCCACCCCGTCCTCCACCTCCAAGGAGCTGTCCCGACGTTCCCCTCGTCTTTCGCGCCACCTCCATTCCCACACCGCCGTCTTCACCTGCACTATCGAAAGAGCATCATAATCATCATTTCCTCGGATGAAGTTGTGGCCTAATCGGCGCCACCAAAGAGGTTGTACACTAATCGCCGCATTTTCTTCTTGATTCGGTCTGACAGTGTTGTCGGCGCTCGGTCCCGAGCCGACATGGTGCAGCTCCATCCACGGCGGTGTCGCCGGCCACTTCCTCACGGCGGTGCTGCCTCGGCGGCGACGTCCACATCAGTAGGAGGTGCTGTTGCTTTAGCTCTCGCTCACGCTACTGCTCTGCTCTTGTTCTCAGTCCCCTACCTGGTCTGCTCTTGCTACTGCTCTTGCTCGTGTTGCTGCTCTCGCTCTTGCTCTTGCTTGCGATGCTGCTCTGATTTAGCTACACTTTAGTTGACTGAATCAACTTTTGGGTCAGTTGATTTTCAGGGGTGGGGGGGGGGCTCACCAGAGTTAAGGAAGAACCAGCCGCAGCGGGGAGGGGGCCTCGCTGGAGAGGTACCCCACTATCTATCTTAGGGTTCAAGGTGGGGGCGATGGTCGCTGGCGGTGGTGGGGCGGTGGCGTGGGGATTGTCGGAGAAAAAGCTCGGCACGGGGAGCCCTAGAGGGATGGCCGGGGCAGTGGCGGACCGGCGGTGGGGAGTATTTTCGGGGCTGGTGGAGCGGCACACCGCCGGCCGCAGGCGGCGGGGTGCGGCTGTTTGGTCGATGGGGGCTGGCAGCTCAGGGGGGTGGAGGTTGAAGATGAACTGCAGGCCCTTGATTTCGTATCCAACGGCTGCAAAATCGACTGACCAGAGATGAAAAAGTCAGTCGACTGACGTGTATCCTCACCTTGCTAGTGCGTTCAGTTTCGACAGCAAAATTCAGTTTCGACGGTTAAGTTTAGTTTTGACAGTTAAATTCAGTTTCGACAGTTAAGTTCAGAGATGAGCGGCAGATGTATTTTATATCTAGCACTTTGTGGTTATGTATTTTACGTCATCTATTGGAGATGCAATTAGAATTCCACTCAGGTTAACGTTGTCTCTCTTGTCCTGGTTCAGCCTCGGCGTCGTACCACTCACCAGAGCTGCTCCAATGACGAAACCCTCCGTCACAGCAGAGCAGTACCTCGGGCTCCATCTCCAGACGCCTAAGATTTTCCCCTCCTCTGACAGCCAAGTCAGCCGGAGCATCGTCATCGGCCAACCCAATCATGCTGAGATCGACATGGCTTCGCCAAAGAGGTTGTACACGTGTTGCATCTCTTTTTTACTCTACATGTTATATAAATTGTCCACTGAGCACACATAGTAATGGGAAATACGATTATTTTATCCTACTATATGACAAGCAGTGAGGTACCATGCAACTTGGCTATCCGTGATGGACACTCTTGAACACCATCATTATTTATCTCTACGCGTTCTGTGCATTTGTCGATGGCCCTGGGAGTTGAGCAAGTAGGGCAGTGGCCTGGGTCCAAAGTAATAGAAGTAGCACAAAAACATTTTTTTAGTGTAGGCTTTTCCTTGCTCAAGCCTGCCTACTAGAATCTCCAGTGCTTGAAAGGAAAAGTGAATGAAAAACATAGGAATTGGAAAGTTTCCTATGGTACTACTATTCATGAATTTGGTTCAAAGCAATGGAGCAAAGGAAAACTGTGGGATTTGTTCCTTTAGTGTCTCCTTGAAAGAAAAAATGTAGGAATTTTAATTTTCACTTGTCCTCCTTTTCAAATTCCTATTCATGAAGCACAAGACTAAGAGATAGTAGCATAATAGCATTATAACCGTACATTTTCTTGTGGTTTGACTTAATCTACCATGCTTCTTTGCATCATGTGATCTTCCAATTCTTGTGAATCAAACACCCAGATTGGAAGAAATCCCATGTTTTTAAATTCTCTGTTTTGCACGTGCATTCCTATGCTAGTCCTGTCTATTTCCTATCCCTGCATTGTTGGAATCCTCCATCCAAACGAGCCCTTACAGAATTACTTCTCTTATAGATAGTTGTCAAAGAAAACCTTGCGTGGTTTGTCCCGCTCCTGATGCGCCGTTGTCCACCCCAGCTCAGCTGCTCCAACGACAGAAGGGTCCAGCACAGCAGGGATCCGGCCTCCAGACTGTCTTTCGCCGCCTCAGATCTTCTTCCCCGCTGCCGACAGCCATGAAAACTGCATTACCATCATCAACCGAGTAGATGACCTCAAGGACTACACGGGGTCCGCAAGAGAGGTCGCACTCTTTCGTGTCTGCTTATGTTATGCATCACTTAATATTACATGCTACTTTATCGTCCTGTTCATAGACTCTGAGTCAGCTCCAAACTAATGGTCAAACTTGAGTTTTTAAATGGTTGTGGGGTACATATCGGGGCCGCAATCAATAGTATCTATCTACTATCTGGTTAATCTCCGGTGTCTACTATGAGTTTCATGTTGGGTGGGAAACAAACAGTAAAGAAGCCATTATCTGTATTTTTTAACTGAAGCCATTATCTGCCTGCTATTATTGGTTTTGGGTCTATCCACAGGTTGCTACCATCACTCTGGATTTCTGCATGCACTCCTTACATAATCTCACTATGTTTTATTCCTATGCATGATAGTTATTGTAAACAATGGAACTGAACATGTAGAGCAAAAGAGACGAGCCTTGTTTGGCAATAAAATGTCATGCAGACGTCACTCCATGGTAGGCGCAAAGGCAGCCCTCCCTCCACCCATTTCGGATTGTAATCGAGAGGAAGATATTTGTTCTGAGGAGGATTCAGAAGGAGAAGACCACTCCTATTTACCCCCTGAGGTCTTTGCTCTAACTTGGCATGTTGATGTTGGTTATATCATGCATATGGTGCCTTCCATTGCTTACTTTATACATCAAATATGTCATCTGCTTAGTTTATACATCCTTTGTGCGAATGCCATCTGTTTAGTTTATTCCTCGTTTATGTGAATTATGCAACGCCATCTTGTTTAGCCAGGCATCATATATGTGAATTTTGCAATGACATCCTGCTTAGCCAGTCATCTTATATGTAAATTATATCAGGCCATCTTTTTTTTCATTACATATTACATTTGTCAACAATGTTAGTACATTCAACTGCTCTTCGTGTGCATCAGCCATTTGACAAGGTGAAGGAAAATTCTGGAGTGAAAACAAGGTCATCAGAGCAGACTATGCTATCTGATGAAGCGCATATCTCGTTGGTTACGGATAGCTCCTCAGAGGAGGATTTAGAGACAGATGACCAGTCCTATCCCCCCCCCCCGAGGTGTATGCTCTAACTTGGCAGGGTTATGTTGCTCATATCGTGCGTATGGTGTCTTGCATTGCTATCTCATTTGATTAGTTTAGACATGCTTTTGTGTGAATGCCACATGTTCAGTGTCTAATTACCATATATGTGAATTATGCATTGCCATCTTGTTGCAAGTCATTGTATATGTGAATTATGCAATGCTATCTTGTTACAAAGGCATTATATATGTGAATTATGCAATGCCATGTTGTTTAGCCAATCATCATGTGTGTGAATTATATCATGCTATCATTTTTTTGTATTAAGTGTTCCATTTGTCGACAACGTTTGTATATTCAACTACTCTTCCTGTGCATCAGCCATTTGAAGTGGTGATGGAAGTATCTGGAGTGAAAACAAGGTATTCAGAGCAGACAATGCTACCTGCTGAAGCAAACATCTTGCTGGTTACAAAGAGCTCCTCAGAGGAGAATTCAGAGACTAATGACCAGTCCTATTTCCCCCCTGAGGTCTATGCTCAAACTTGGCAGGGTTATATTACCCATGTCATGCATGTTGTCCTGCATTGCTTAGTTTTTACATCATATATGGATTGGCATCTATTACTTGCTTACTATATAAATCATATATGTGAATTATATCATGCCATCATGTTTACATAGTACATACACATCATCTATCTGAATTATGGCATGGCAACCCATTTAATAAAGACATCATATAGTTATATCATCTCATCCTGTTTAGTGTTTACAATCATCATATTTTGAATTATGGCATTCTATCTGTGAATGTATGTGAATTATGGCATGCCAACCTATTTAATAAACACATTATATAGTTATATCATGTCATCCTATTTACATAGTCATCATATTTTGAACTATGTCTTTCCATCTTTTTTAGTTAGCCATCATAATGTGAAATTGTGTCATGCTATCCTATTTAGTTAGCCATCATATATGTGAAATTGTGTCATGCTATCCTGTTTGGTTAGACAACATAAATGTGAATTATTTCATGCCCTCTTTTATTCCCCACTATCCATTGCACCTATCTACCATACAATGTCTGTACTTTCAATTACTTTTCTTGTTTATCAGCCATTTGAATTGGAGAGGGTGATGGCAGTATCTAAGGGAGTAACAACACGGTCTTCAAAAAAGATAGTGCTACCAGTTGATGCAGATAGAACCACAGTTGTACTTGCCCAAGGACCAGATCCACCACACATAACCCAGACTCTCGCAGATTGTACCCCTACCCAGTTGGACAGAGAACCAACTACACCCCTTCTAACACCAACCCCGACAGATAGTAACCCAGTTCCAGTTGACACAACACCGTCTCCAGCACAGAGCACCCAAACACGAGCAGTTAGTAAGGGAACTGCAGTGCCCAAAGCACGCGGACCACCACTCCAAATCCCAACTCAACGCTTAAAGGATAAGAAGATTTGTTCTCAGGTCAGGTTCTGTAGCTATGATTCATACTCCTTTGCTCTTGCATTACTGTATTTACTCATACCAACTATTTCCAAATTTGAAGGATGGAATTGAAACTCCAATGGCGCAACAGGTATGTTTTAAACCTGTTTCTTTAACTGGTTTGCTGTTGTAACCTGCTCTATGTTGATTTCAGTTTCAATTGAATAAACAGTTATGTTCTCGTGTCATGCACATACAAGTGTTGTTATTGCTCTATAGTTTCCCACACTTATATTCTGCCTATTCTGCTTTGTCTTGAACAAATATTATTTGAACTATGTCTCTATCTTGATTTGGCAACAAAAACTAGAATGGTATAGACCATAGAGTGACCATGGTACATAGATATATGTTTGTTTCATGTTGTTATCCTGTCCACTTTACTACTGAACTAATTTACCAAAATGCGTGTCATATACAACATGGTAAACCTGTGATGTGTCTGCTTGTTTCTCTTTCAGGATGCGGACAAAATATTGGAGAACAGTACCCTATTATGCAATGGTAAAGGAAGTAATGCAGATAAGGTTCAAGATAGTGAGACATCCTGTTGGTCTCCAAGAAAGCTGATAAAAACTATCTTGATGACAGTGAGAGAACCCAAAAGTCATGTCTTGATGTAGTGTTCGAGTTACTGGCCACTACTATTGGCACAAGCTCTTCGAACTTGCTGCCTGATTCAGTTTGTCTTCTTGAGTCTCAACTTGAAGTTGAAAGACATCGA
This sequence comes from Triticum dicoccoides, assembly GCF_002162155.2. Classification (NCBI taxonomy): domain Eukaryota; kingdom Viridiplantae; phylum Streptophyta; class Magnoliopsida; order Poales; family Poaceae; genus Triticum; species Triticum dicoccoides. Next base: position 247,464,144 of record NC_041391.1, read on the forward strand.
TCAGATGTGCTGCGATAGGAAGCTAAAGGACTGGGGAAGTCCCTGCAGAATTCAGATGCATACTTCCTGGTGCAACGGCAAGCGCTGGAGGATTTAAGCGCCAAACAACAGAAAGTTAATAAGCTTGCTAAGCATCTTGCCAACAGTATGGGTACCCAGGATATTGTTTCTTGAGATCTTCTGAAGTGGCTTCAGTTTTGGATTTGTTTTGCTGCAGCGTTTATTTGCGCTGGTCGCCAACTTTGACAACCAGTATATATGATGTGCTGCTTTGTTCCCTATATTTGCACTTGTGGCGAACTTTGATGCCCAGTGGATGTAATATGTGTAATAGCCATGATAGCCTAGCGTAAGTTGCTTGCTTATTTATTTCCTTGTTGTCTTGTTTATTTGTTTGCTTGTAGTCGGTGCAATTCTTTTCCTGCGGTTTGCTAGTGGCCGCAATAACCTATTTTTTAAAACTAGGCCACAATAACCATGGGCTATATATTTACTGTAGTGACACTGGGCCTCCTACCGGCCGTAGAAACAATGGGCCTTCTATGGGCCGTAGACAATGGGCCTTCTACGGGCCGTATCATCAATGGGCCTTATATGGGTCGTATGATCGATTGGCCAAACATGTGCCAATAATAGACCGCATTATGGCCACAAATAGGCTAGAGTTGGAATCGTCCATACATGGGCCGACCATAATGGGCTGTCGTTAATAGGCTGTATTTGATGACGCTATGAAAACGGCCCAACGTATTAACTGGCCACAAATGGGCCAACTGTAACAACGGGCTGAATTTGGCCCACAAGCAGAAAATGACAGTAACGGGCCGTAAGTAACCGAATGCTAGAAATGAGCCCAAGAATAAATGGGCCCTGAGAAGGCCAAAAGATAACATGGGCTGGAAATGGCCCAATGGAATAATGGGATGTTAATGGGTATAAAGTCATACACTGTTCATTACGGGCCAGTTTCACCACGGGCCGTTAATGGGCCAAGAGTTATAAAGGGCCTCATATGGGCCGAAAGACGTCATGGGCCATACATGGGCCAGAAGTTAAAATGGGCTGGAATAATATTGGACGGCCCATATGATGCTACTTGGCCTAATTCGGATAGGTCGTAACGGGCCCTGGGTTAGCGGGCTGTAAAAGGGCTATATGCGAACAGGCCGTTAACATGCTTTCAGTGGGCCAGCCTGCCACCTTCTAACCAAGTCAAACGGGCCAGCCTTTTCACAGGAATGGGCCTCTGTTGGGCCGTGCCACCTATCGACGTATCATAGGCCCCTTCTGTCCAATGAGTGGATGACATCTGTCCCGATGGTGAGCCGACACGTGTTTCCTCCAGCCAATGATGATTTTACACGTGGAAAATCCCCATTGGTCGGGGTTAACGGGTTATCGGATCCAAAACCCGACCCGATAGCTTAATGGCGTTCCGTTACGGTGGATGCCACGTATCGGTCACCCTTGATGAAAGCACTTCTATGACGCGTGATTTATCATCATGGAAGTGGACACTTCCGTGATGATAATTTTGGTAATGTCATGGGACACTTCTACGACAGCACAGGTATGACTATCTTGATTCTGTCATAAAATCGTCATGGATGTACATGCATGACAGAAAACGTGACCTACTGTGACAAACACGTATCATCACGGAAGTGTATTTTTTTGTAGTGATATCATGCACCAACTTACTCTGCTCGGGCTACCTCGTCACCACATCAACTTACCAACATCGGTATCCACGATACCATGGTGATCCTCTCACGATCACATAAAGATCAACCAACTTCTTTCATCATAGAACCGGGGTTGTTATTAAGCACATCATTATTATTAGTGTTGACCCATAGTGTGACCGACTTTGAACTGGGCCCATATCTACGGGCGCGACTATCGATAGATTCAACACACACTCTGCAGAGGTTAGCACACTGTACCCACACCACAGAACCCATGGCCTCGCACTCCCATTCGGGTGGACCAACGGTGTTCTGACAAAACCAATCTACTGCCATGACACTCTCCCGGCCACTCCGACCAGCTCCCCTCTGGGATAAGTCATGGGTGGCCCCGTGCCTACCAAAGGCATCAACAGCCACTGTCGTGGCAAAACAAAAACGGTCCCAAACGGGGACAACCCGGGTACACAACAACAACGGGCACACAAGGCTTATGTCCGCCTACCTGATCAGGGTAGCGCGCACCCATAACCTTCCCTTGTTGGATGCACCTGCGAGAGACATGACAATAAACCGTATTAGGGCCCTTCCGATAAAAGGCAAATGTGGTTGCACTGGTCGGCTCGATTCAATGGCACCATGACTCAGCCAACAGTTGTTCAAGTTCATTATTATCCGGTTAAACTTAAATGCAATAAGCTGAGCCAAAATAAAATAACAAGATGCAACTATGATGCATGAGCATGATATCAACTTAAGCATAGAGGTGCAACATAATCATCGAGCATAATCACAATGAATCATATATCTGAATGAGCATGGCATACTGACAAGCATGAATAACACAAGCATAACTCTACCATAAGCACATCATGACCACTAGCATCAAGAATAAATACCATGCAAGAACATATCAAGAACGCTACCAAGTAAACATGTAACAAACTAGATGCAACGGAACCAACATAGCAATAAGACTGAATAGTAGACTAAGCATGGATCCGAAGAACATTCCAACTACCAGCATGTATTACTACTACCAAGCATGACTTACGATCATGTTGCTAGCAAGTAGCTCAAGATATCACGATGCATCATAAAATAGCATGAAGGTGGACTCGAGTCCACGAGTAAAACCGAAACAACGACAGTAGTAGCAAACAAGCATGCAGATAACAGCAAACTTTTATTAAATATTCAAGTTGGAAACCAAGGCTACTACATGACTATCATGCAAGTGGTTGTTGTGGCTTGCCTGGGGGTGACGGAGACTCCGGGAAGAAGTGCGGTGAAGCCGCGGAACAAAACGTCGGATGGTTCTCTCTCAGAGGGGGCTGATAAGAGGCAAGGGCAAACTAGTCATTTTCACTATGGGACCACCTAGTGAAAATGGAACCAATAGAAATAGCTCGACAATACAAAGATATGAGTGTTGGTTTCACCTAATCGGTGCTACGGTTGAAGAGTTGTGAAGTGATGAAGATCAGGGTCTAATCTATGAAAAGATCCTCACAAACAGGTCCCTGGCGGCAGAAAATAGAAAGCGCCTTTGAGCAGATTATGTTTTCTGAAAAGGAAAACATATTTTCAGCCGAAATGCAAAGTGAATACGCTTTCAAAACTGAGAAAGCGCATTTCAGATAAAAGAGGAAAGAAATACGCTTTCATATATCAAAAACGCATTTCAAGAAAACGTTTCTACTTACAGACGCGGGCCCGGGGCGGGGTCAACGCCGAGACACTGCCAGGTGGGGTCGGGGAAGGCGCGGGGCCCACCTAACCTCGTCTTCTTCCTCCTCTCCCTGCCCCCAATGTACACATAGGAGGGAGCAGGGGAGGGTGCTGCCGGCGATGGAGCGGGCCACTCCGGCGATCTCCGGCCAAGTGGAGACCACCGGCGAGCTCGTGGGGGTGCGTCGCTTCCGTCCAGGCATAGCACAGGCGCCGGAAGGCAGCGGGGCGACGATGGATCACGGGGACAGAGGATGCGGCCGAGGCTGGTTGAGCTCGGGGACAACAGCCACCAGGGCTCCGGCGGCAGGAGAAGGGAGTGGGGAGGGTCTACGGGCTCCGGGGAGGCTACTGGTGGAGGAATGGAGAGGAGAGGAGCTTGGGATCCGGCTAATTTAGCAGGCCATGGCAGCAATGGCGACCACAGAGAGCTCCTCGAGCTCGAGGGGTGGCTAGGCGGGGCTCTAGGAGTGAGGGAGGACCGATGGTGTGCTTGGAGTGCTCGGGGGCGGGTTGTATATAACCGAACGAGGAGATCCAAGATGCACGACCACGGTGACGCGTGTTTCGGTGTGCTGGCACGAACAGAGCCACGAGGAGGGAGGGGACTTGTGTAGGAGCTTCACGGAGACGCGAGAGACCTCGGGTGAGCTCGAGAAGGCTCGGGACGACGCAGGAAACCGGACACGGTGGCGGCAGAGACGGGCATGTCATGGGCGAGCTCGATGTGACGCAACCACAGCGAGTCCGGATGGGGCAGTGATGCAGGGTGAAGAAGGGGATCACGGGGGAGCTAGAGGACATGACGCGGACGCGAGAGGCAGAGAGGAGTGGACGAGCACAACGCCGCGGTTGGCAGAGCGCGAAATTTGGCCTGTCTACCCCATGGTCACCGCGTGCACTAGTGCAAAAGGCGTATTCTGGTCGAACCTACCTTGTCTAGTAAGATGACCACGGTACCCTGAGTCCAAACGAAGCAACAAGTCAATCCAGGGGCAAAGAAGTGATTTGGAGGAGGAGCCAAAAGATTGTGGCAGCAAGGTGTTTGTGCTGCGGGGAGACAAACACAGAAGGAGGAACAAGCTGGGCTTTGGCATGGTGTGATCACACACTAAGATGATCACCTCTGCCAATTTTGCAGCTCATTAGGATGAAGATAAATTGTACTTGATGTAGAAAGTGCCACTATGGACAGAACTGGAGATTTGGATGATGCACTCACATAGTTGCATTAAATGAGCTGAAAATGGTTATGGTCCAATGATTTGAAGATATTAAGATGCCCTAGGAGTTTCATGACATTTGGATGAATCAAAATAGCACTTGCTTCACAAAGCTTTTCTCTGGACAGGAACTTGGAAAAATTCCATAGGGCAAATGGCTAAATGGATTGAGCCACAAATTGGTGGAGGAAGTTTATACGGGTAAGAGAATGTCCTGGTAAATTGGCAGCTTAAATGAAGCAATAGAAGCTTCACAAACTGAAAATCTGACCAGAAACTAAGATTTGGAGTTGTTCTCAAATAGAAAGGTTACATGAGCTCAATTTGGGTGGAGGGTGATGATTTGACCAAATGAAGGATGTGGCAAAAGTTCATCTCATTTGGACATGCCTACAATATACTTCCTTCACAAAGTTTCTTCCTGGGCAGAAACTTTGTAAAATCATAGAAAATTAATTACTAGGCAAATGAGGTTGAACTTTGGCATAGGGCAATGATATGGATAGGACAAGGTGTCCACGAAGTTGGGAGTCAATTGGGCAATGATAAATAGCACTTGCTTCACAAAGTGCCATTTAGGGCAGAATAGGAAAAGAATTACTGGAGGATTATTTTTTAATATGGCAATGAAAAGTTTTGCCATATTTGATCAAGATATGACCCAAACAATTTATGAGAATTACTTGGGAATTTTAGGAGTGACAGAAATATGGGTTGCTTCACAACATAGGGCAAATATGATAATTCCTTTATCAAAAAAGGAATATTCCCAATAAAAAGAATATTGGGATTCGGGCTAGGATGGAAATGACATGATCTAGGGATGGTTTAAACCTAGGAAGACATGATCTTCCCAAGTTTCAAAACCACACAGCCACAGAAAAGCAAATTAAACTCAGAAATCAAAGAAAATCCTCAGAAAAAGAAAAGGGCAAAATCCAGGTTGTTACATCTATTATGATCATTGCAAATTCTATACCAAGCATATTTTAGATTCTCCCCTCCCCTTTGTTTAAAATTAATAACCTCATTCTCGGGGGTACACGCAGCAGAGGAAGAACTAGCCATAACAACAAGGCAAGCAAGATTGCAAATAAAAAAAGATGTGACGAGAAAACGACGAACGAAAAAGAGGGTGAATAAAACAGCAATTTTTTGTGAAGTGGGGGAGATGAAAATGAGAGGCAAATGGAAATTAATGTAAATTGCAAGGAGATGAGATTGCTTATTAGGAACCTGATAGATGTTGATGATGTCTCCCCGACAGCGGCACAAGAAATTCCTTTTGATGTCGCTTGAACTACGTCGATATTTCCCAAAAGAGGAAGGGGTGATGCAACACATCTATGATAGTATGTCGCTCAGGTATGAAACCAAGGTATCAATCTAGTGGGACAACCAATAAACACTATGTAAATGGTACCTGCACACAAAGAACAAATACTTGCAACCCGACACTTATGAGGGGTTGTCAATCCCTCTATGCGTAACGGCGCCAGAAATTGTCAAGTTAACGGGATAAGATTTGTGATAGATTGGAAAATAGATCTCAATAAAACACGAAATAATATAAGCAATAAAAAATGTAGTAGGGTACTTTTTGGTTTTTGGAATAACAAATCTGAAAACAAAAGCAAATAAAAATAGATCTCAAAGCAAATATGATAAAGAATAGTCCCGGGGGCCGTAGATTTCACTAGTGGCTTCTCTCAAGAAATAGCACACGGTGGGTAAACAAATTACTGTTGGGAAATTGATAGAAGATCGAATAATTATGATGATATCCAAGGCAATACTCAATATATAGGCATCACGTCCAAGATTAGTAGACCGACTCCTGCCTACATCTACTACTATTACTCCGCACATCGACCGCTATCCAACATGCACCTAGTGTATTAAGTTCATGGAGAAATGGAGTAATGCAATAAGAACGATGACATGATGTAGACGAGATCTATTTATGTAGGAAATGCATTACTCCCTTTCCACCTAAACCAACTAAGAAAAAAGATGATGAAGCATTTGAACACTTTGTTGAAATGCTTAAGCCAGTCTTTTTGCGTACCCGCTTGACGGATATTTTAGAGATGGCTCCTTATGCAAAATATATGGAAGACATAATCACTAATATAAGAAAGATACCTGAAGCTGAAATCTCCACCATTCTTGCTAATTACTCTTTTAAGGATGGAGTACCGAAAAAACTTGGAGATCCAGGAATACCAACTATACCGTGCTCCATCAAAAGAAATTATTTCAAAACTGCTTTGTGTGATTTAGGAGCTGGTGTTAGTGTTATGCCTTTCTCTTTATATAAGAAACTTGATTTGAATAAACTTACACCTACTAAAATATCTTTGCAAATGGCTAATAAATCAACTGCCATACCTATCGGCATTTGTGAGGATGTGCCCGTTGTTGTTGCAAATGTTACTATCTTAACAGACTTTGTTATACTTGAGATGCCCGAGGACGACAACATGTCGATTATCCTTGGTAGACCCTTTTTGAATAATGCAGGGGATGTTATTGATTGCAATAAAAGCAAGGTCAATTTTCATATCAATGGTAATGAACATATGGTGCACTTCCCGAAGAAACAATTCCAAGTGAACGGTATTAATGTTATTGAAAAATATCCAACACTCACTATTGGAAGTATTCAACTACATCTACCTACTGCCAAAAAGAAATATGAAATACTTATTGTTGGGGACATGCCAATATTATTCAACTTTCATATACTTTTGGCAACTTTTTATACTATAATTTTTGGGACTAACATATTGATCCAGTGCCCAATGCCAGTTTATGTTTGTTGCATGTTTTATGTTTCGCAGAAACCCAATATCAAACGAAGTCCAAGCGGGATAAAAACGGACGAAGCTTATTTTTAGAATATTTATGATTTTTTTGGAAGTAAAATCAATGCGAGACGGTGCCCGAGGTGGCCACGATGGTGGCACGCACGCCCACTTTCACTGGGCGTGCCCCTGACCCTCGTGGGCCCCTCGTAAGGAGGTTGATGCCCTTCTTTGGCCGCAAGAAAGCTAATTTTTGGAAAAATATCTGGGCGAAGGTTTCAATCCAATCAGAGTTACGGATCTCTGGATATAAAAGAAACGGTGCCAGGGCAGAATCCGAGAACGCAAAAACAGAGAGAGACAGAGAGATAGATCCAATCTCGGAGGGGCTCTCACCCCTCCCACACCATGGGAGCCAAGGACCAGAGAGGAAACCCTTCTTCCATCTAGGGAGGAGGTCAAGGAAGAAGAAGAAGAAGGGGGGCTCTCACCCCCTTGCTTCCGGTGGTGCCAGAACGCTGCCGGGGGCCATCATCATCACCACGATCTTTTACCAACACCTCTGCCATCTTCACCAACATATCCATCACCTTCCCCCCATCTATATCCAGCGGTCCACTCTCCCGCAACCCGTTGTACCCTCTACTTGAACATGGTGCTTTATGCTTCATATTATTATCCAATGATGTGTTTCCATCCTATGATGTCTGAGTAGATTTTCGTTGTCCTATTGGTGATTGATGAAATGCTATGATTGGTTTAATTTGCTTGTGGTTATGTTGTTGTCCTATTGTCCCCTCTGTGTCGCGCAAGCGTGAGGGATTCCTATTGTAGGGTGTTGCAATAGTTCATGATTCGCTTATAGTGGGTTGCTTGAGTGACAGAAGCATAAACCCGAGTAAGAGGGTTGTGGCGTATGGGATAAAGGGGACTTGATGCTTTAATGCTATGGTTGGGTTTTACCTTAATGATATTTAGTAGTTGCGTATGCTTGCTAGAGTTCCAATCATAAGTGCATATGATCCACGAAGAGAAAGTATGTTAGCTTATGCCTCTCCCACATAAAACTTGCTATCGGTCTACTAAGTAGTCAATTGCTTAGGGACAATTTCACAACTCCTACCACCACTTTTCCACACTCGCTATATTTACTTTATTGCTTCTTTATCTAATCATCCCCTAGTTTCTATTTACGCGCTCTTTATTATCTTGCAAACCTATCCAACAACACCTACAAAGTACTTCTAGTTTCATACTTGCTCTAGGTAAAGCGAACACTAAGCGTGCGTAGAGTCGTATCAGTGGCAGATAGGACTTGAGAGAATATTTGTTCTACCTTTAGCTCCTCGTTGGGTTCGACACTCTTACTTATTGAAAGAGGCTACAATTATCCCCTACACTTGTGGGTTATCAAGACCTTTTTCTGGCGCCGTTGCCGGGGAGTCATAGCGTGGGGTGAATATTCTCGTGTGTGCTTATTTGCATTATCATTAAGTAACTTTTATTTGCTATTCTAAGCTGTTCTCTATCTTTAGCTATGGATATGGAACACGAAATGCCAAAAAAATTAGGTGTACGTGCTACTCATGGAGATGGGGAACCTCCTAAAACCCTCGATGCTCATTATGTGAAAGAAATTATGTACTACTTTGATAATCCCGAGAAAACCCCATTCAATTATGTTATGGGAGACACGTTGGATCAACGTGAATACTTTAGGGATTATCGCTTGACACAAAAAGGGAAACTACTATGGGATCAAATTTATATGTTGAGTTGGTATGCTAGGCAACTATGCTTGAGATATGATTATACTTGTTGCTCTAGAATGAAGGCTCCACACCTTCCCTTTTCATGCAAATTTAATGATGATAAAACCTTGGCTTCTTATGCTAATGGTATATATGATTACTATGATGTGGAACAAATAGAAGAATTTGTTGCTTTTATCGGTGCTTATGAGATTGAATCTATGTTTAAAGAGTTTGACGATTTTGATGATTCAGTTTATAGACCTGAAAATTTTGCTATACTTAAATATTGTTATGAGAATTATGAATACAATTCCAATATTGATGCATTTATTGAGAAAGTCTCCGCTGTCCAAGAAGACACTAATATTTTGCAGGAAGCTATGGAAGAAGAAATTGATGAAACTATGAGCTCATTGGATGAAAAAGATGATGAGGAGAGCGAAGAACAAAAGGGGGAAGAGCGGATTAGCTACCCGTGCCCACCTTCTAATGAGAGTAACTCTTCAACTCATACATTGTTTAATTCCCCTTCATGCTTATCGAAGGATAATTGCTATGATGATTGTTATGATCCCATTGATTCTCTTGAAATATCCCTTTTTGATGATGCTTGCTATGCTTGTGGCCAAGATACCAATATGAATTATGCTTATGGAGATGAACTTGCTATAGTTCCTTATGTTAAACATGAAATTGTTGCTATTGCACCCACGCATGATAGTCCTACTATCTTTTTGAATTCTCCAAACTACACTATATCGGAGAAGTTTGTGCTTATTAAGGATTATATTGATGGGTTGCCTTTTGAAATTACACATGATGATTTTGACAGATATAATATGCATGTGCTTGCTGCTCCTACTTGCAATTATTATGAGAGAGGAACTATATCTCCACCTCTTTATGTTTCCAATATGATAAAATTGCAAGAAATTGTTTATACTATGCATTGGCCTTTACTATGTGTGCATGAATTGTTCTTTTATGACATGCCGATGCATAGGAAGAGAGTTAGACTTTGTTGTTTCTTGATATATGTTACTTTGTGCTCACTACTAAATTACAAATCATTGCTAATTAAAATTGGCTTTGATATACCTTGGGATCCGGGTGGATCCATTACTTGAGCACTATATGCCTAGCTTAATGGCTTTAAAGAAAGCGCTGCCAGGGAGACAACCCGGAAGTTTTAGAGAGTCATTTATTTCTGTTGAGTGCTTTTATATAGTCTAAAAACACAAAAATAAAGAGGGGAACCCAAAACTTTTCAAAAAGGAAAGTGAAAGTGAGAAAGACAAGCATTGTTGAAGTGGGAGAGCTCCTTGAACTTTTCATGCTCACGGAAATTTTTGAATCTTAATTACATAAACTTTTCATCAATAATAATTATTCCCTTGTACAATTCCATTGTATTATAAAAATAATGTGCCAAGGTTTGCCTTTAGGATGTTTACAATGCTTGTTGGTTTGTACGGTGCAGGACAGAAACTTTGGCTGTAGTGCACGATTTTACAATTTTCGCCGGAAAGTCAAACGGTTCTGATTCTTTTTGCAATGTCTTGATGTAGAAATTGTTTATTTTTACTAATTTTGGTAGAATTGTTGGGGTTCCAAAAGTATGGTTAATGTTCAGATTGCTACAGACTGTTCTGTTTTTGACATATTCTGTTTTCGATGCATAGTTTACTTGTTTTGATGAAACTATCAATTTCTATAAGTGGATTAAGACATGGAAAAGGTATATTACAGTAGAAACAATGCAAAAACAAAATATGAATTGGTTTGCAACAGTACTTAGAGTAGTGATTTGCTTTATTATACTAACGGATCTTACCGAGTTTTCTGTTAAAGTTTTGTGTGGATGAAGTGTTTGATCGAGGAGGTCTCCATATGAGGAAAAGGAAGAGAGGAAAGAGCTCAAGCTTGGGGATGCCCAAGGCACCCCAAGTAAATATTCAAGGAGACTCAAGTGTCTAAGCTTTGGGATGCCCCGGAAGGCATCCCCTCTTTCTTCAACAAGTATCTCTATGTTTTCGGATTCGTTTCATTCATGCGATATGTGCAAGTCTTGGAGCGTCTTTTGCATTTAGTTTTAACTTTTTCTTTTATGCATCATGCTGGTATGAGATAGTCCTTGGTTGATTTATAGAATGCTCATTGCACCTCGCTTAAATCTTTTGAGTATGGCTTTATAGAATGCTTCATGTGCTTCACTTATATCATTTGAAGTTTGGATTGCCTGTTTCTCTTCACATAGAAAACCGCCATTTGTAGAATTCTCTTTTGCTTCACTTATATTTGTTAACGCATGGGCATATCTATTGTAGAAAGAATTAAACTCTCTTGCTTCACTCATATCTATTTACAGAGATGACAAGAATTGGTCATTCACATGGTTAGTCATAAAATCCTACATAAAACTTGTAGGTCACTGAATATGATATGTTTGATTCCTTGCAATAGTTTTGCAATATAGAGATGATAATATGTGGGAGGTTCTAGTAGATGGTTGTGTTTAGTAAGGATATTGGTGTTAAGGTTTGTGATTCCCGTAGCATGCACGTATGGTAAAAGTTGTATGACAAATTTGTTGCATGGGGTGCTCTTTTAATTGTCTTCCTTATGTGTGGAGGTCAGGATCGCGTGATGGTTAACTCCTACCAACCCTTCCCCTAGGAGCATGTGTAGTAGTACTTTGCTTCAAGGGCTAGTAGACTTTTGCAATAAGTATATGAGTTCTTTATGACTAATGTGAGTCCATGGATTATACGCACTGTCACCCTTCCACATTGCTATCCTTTATTATGCCGTGCAACTTTCGCCGGTATCTTGCACCCATTATGTACCTTCCTCAAAACAGCCACCATACCTACCTATTATGGCATTTCCATAGCCATTCCGAGATATATTACCATGCAACTTTCCACCGCTCCGTTTATTATGACATGCCCCGTCATTGTCATATTTCTCTTTGCATGATCATGTAGTTGACATCGTATTTGTGGCAAGGCCACCTCCATAATTTTGTATACATGCCACTCTTGTTTCATTGCATATCCCGGTACACCGCCGGAGGCATTCATATAGAGTCATATCTTTGTTCTAGATATCAAGTTGTAATATTGAGTTATAAGTAAATAAAAGTGTGATGATCATCATTATTAGAGCATTGACCCAGTGAAGAAAGGATGATGGAGACTATGATTCCCCCACAAGTCGGGATGAGACTCCGGATTTATGAAAAATAAAAGAGGCCAAAGAAGCCCAAATAAAAAAAAGGCCAAAGAAGCCCACCAAAAAAATAAAAAAATAAAAAATAAAAAATAAAAAATAAAAAATGAGAGAAAAAAGAGAGAAGGGGCAATGTTACTATCCTTTTACCACACTTGTGCTTCAAAGTAGCACCATGTTCTGCATAGAGAGAGTCTCCTATGCTTTCACTTTCATATACTAGTGGGAATTATTCATTATAGAACTTGGCTTGTATATTCTAATGATGGGCTTCCTCAAAATGCCCTAGGTCTTCATGAGAAAGCAAGTTGGATGCACACCCACTTAGTTTGTTTTGTTGAGCTTTCATATATTTATAGCTCTAGTGCATCCGTTGCATGGCAATCCCTACTCACTCACATTGATATCTATTAATGGGCATCTCCATAGCCCATTGATATGCCTAGTTGATGAGGGACTATCTTCTCCCTTTTTGTCTTCACAACCACCCTATTCCACATATAGTGCTATGTCCATGGCTTGCGCTCATGTATTGCATAAGAGTTGAAAAAGCTGAAGCGCGTTAAAAAGTATGAACCAATTGCTTGGCTGAAACCGGGGTTGTGCATGATGGGAGTATTTTGTGTGATGAAAATGAAGCATGGCCTAACTATATGATTTTGTAGGGATAGCGTTCTTTAGCATTGATATTTTGAAAGACATGATTGTTTGTTGGGATGCCTTAAGTATTATTGTTTTTACGTCAAATGATAGACTATTGCCTTGAATCACTCGTGTATTAATATTCATGCCATGATTAGATTACATGATCAAGATTATGCTAGGTAGCATTCCACATCAAAAATTAGCTTTTTTAACATTTACCTACTCGAGGACGAGCTGGAATTAAGCTTGGGGATGCTGATACGTCTCCGTCGTATCTATAATTTTTTATTGTTCCATGCCAATATTACTCAACTTTCATATACTTTTGGCAACTTTTTATACTATTTTTGGGACTAACATATTGATCCAGTGCCCAGTGCCAGTTCCTGTTTGTTGCATGTTTTATGTTTCGCAGAAACCCAATATCAAACGGAATCCAAACGGGATAAAAACGGATGGAGAATTATTTTGGAATATTTGGGATTTTTCGGAGGAAGAATCAACGTGAAACGGTGTTCGAGGTGGCCACGAGACAGGGGGGCGCGCCCTCCCCCACCCCCCTGGGCGAGCCTGGCACCCTCGTGGGCCACCCGTAAGGCGGTTGACGCTCTTCTTTTGCCGCAAGAAAGCTAATTTTATGAGAAAAATCTGGGTGAAAGATTCACCCCAATCGGAGTTACGGGTCTCCGGATATAAAAAACGGTGAAAGAGCAGAATCAGGGAACGCAGAAACAGAGAGAAACATAGAGATAATCCAATCTCGGAGGGGCTCTCGCCCCTCCCACGCCATGGGAGCCAAGGACCAGAGGGGAAACCCTTCTCCCATATAGGGAGGAGGTCAAGGAAGAAGAAGAAGGGGGGCCCTCTCCCCCTTGCTTCCAGTGGCGCCAGAACGCCGCCGGGGGCCATCATCATCACCGCGATCTTCACCAACAACTTCACTGCCTTCATCACCAACTCTTCCCCCCTCTATGCAGCGGTGTAACCCCTCTCCAACCCACTGTATTCTCTACTTCAACATGGTGCTCAACGCTATATATTATTTCCCAATAATGTATGGCTATCTTATGATGTTTGAGTAGATCCGTTTTGTCCTATGGGTTAATTGATGATCGTGATTGGTTTGAGTTGCATGTTATATTATTGGTGTTGTCCTATGGTGCCCTCCGTGTCGCGCAAGTGTGAGGGATTCCCGCTGTAGAGTGTTGCAATGCGTTCATGATTCGCTTATAGTGGGTTGCGTGAGTGACTGAAACACAAACCCGAGTAAGGGGATTGTTGCATATGGGATAAAGAGGACTTGATACTTTAATGCTATGGTTGGTTTTTACCTTAATGAATCTTTAGTAGTTGCGGATGCTTGCTAGAGTTCCAATCATAAGTGCATATGATCCAAGAAGAGGAAGTATGTTAGCTTATGCCTCTCCCTCAAATAAAATTGCAATAGTGATTACCGGTCTAGTTATCGATTGCCTTGGACAAATAACTTTCTCGTAACAAAAAGCTCTCTACTAATACTTACTTTATTGCTTCTTTATCTAAACAGCCCCTAGTTTTTATTGACGTGCTCTTTATTATCTTGCAAACCAATCCAACAACACCTACAAAGTACTTCTAGTTTCATACTTGTTCTAGGTAAAGCGAACGTCAAGCGTGCGTAGAGTCGTATCGGTGGCCGATAGGACTTGAGAGAGTATTTGTTCCACCTTTAGCTCCTCGTTGGGTTTGACACTCTTACTTATTGAAAGAGGATACAACTATCCCGTATACTTGTGGATCATCAAGACCTTTTTCTGGCGCCGTTGCCGGGGAGTCATAGCGTGGGGTGAATATTCTCGTGTGTGCTTGTTTGCTTTATCACTAAGTAAAATTTTTTTTGCTATTCTAAGTTGTTATCTATCTTCAATTATGGGTAGGAAATGCAAAATACCAAAAAAATAGTTGTACCTACTGAAAAAATGGTTGAAGAACCACTCAAAATCTATCACACTCCTGAATATTTTTACCTGGATCATCTTCGATCCCTTTGTGCTCGTGCTGAAACCCCCGCTAGCTTAGTTGAGGGCAATTCTTTAGATGAGCATGCTTGTTTTGTGCGACACCGTATATCTGAAAAGGGGAAACTTTTACTGGATCAAATTCATCGTTTTCAATGCTATGCTTGGAATTTATGTGAAATATATGATGTTACTTGTTGTTCTGAAAACCCTAAGAAACACCTTCCCTACCAATGTGAGTTTATTGATAATGGGATCGTATCTTTGTATGCTAAGGGTGTTTATAATTACTATGATGTTCAACAAATTGAAGAATTTGTTGCTTTTAAGGGTGCTTATGAAATTGCTTCTTTGATTGAAAAGTATGATGCCACTCTTTACAAATCTGAAAATTTGCCATACTTCAATATTGTTATGATAATTATGCTTCTAATGCCTCTGTTAAACTATATATTGAGGACTCCTCCGCTGTCCAAGAAAAGGCTAATATTTTGCAGGAAGCTATGGAAGAAGAAATTGATGAAACTGAGCTCATTGGATGAAAAAGATGATGAGGAGAGCGAAGAACAAAAGGAGGAAGAGCGGATTGATCACCCGTGCCC
The DNA here is from genome assembly GCF_002162155.2 of Triticum dicoccoides. Taxonomy (NCBI): domain Eukaryota; kingdom Viridiplantae; phylum Streptophyta; class Magnoliopsida; order Poales; family Poaceae; genus Triticum; species Triticum dicoccoides. The sequence continues at coordinate 247,479,822 of NC_041391.1, forward strand.
ACTTCTAATGAGAGTAACCCTTCAACTCATACATTGTTCAATTCCCCTCCGTGCTTACCGAAGGATTATTGCTATGATGATTGTTATGATCCCGTTGATTCTCTTGAAATATCCATTTTTGATGATGCTTGCTATGCTTGTGGCGAAGATGCCAATATGAATTATGCTTATGGAGATGAACTTGCTATAGTTCCTTATGTTAAACATGAAATTGTTGCTATTGCACCCACACATGATAGTCCTATTATATTTTTGAATTCTCCAAGCTACACTATATCGGAGAATTTTGTGCTTATTAAGGATTACATTGATGGGTTGCCTTTTACTGTTGTACATGATAATTTTGATGAATATAATATGCATGTGCTTGCTGCTCCTACTTGCAATTATTATGAGAGAGGAACTACATCTCCACCTCTTTATGTTTCCAACATGGTCAAATTGCAAGAAACTATTTATACTATGCATTGGCCTTTACTTAGTGTGCATGAATTGTTCTTTTATGACATGCCGATGCATAGGAAGAGAGTTAGACTTCATTGTTTCTTGATATATGTTACTTTGTGCTCACTACTAAATTACAAATCATTGTTAATTAAAATTGGCTTTGATATACATTGGGATCCGGGTGGATCCATTACTTGAGCACTATATGCCTAGCTTAATGGCTTTAAAGAAAGTGCTTCCAGGGAGACAACCCGAAATTTTTAGAGAGTCATTTATTTCTGTTGAGTGCCTTTATATAGTTTAAAACACAAAAATAAAGAGGGGAACCCAACACTTTTCAAAAAGGAAAGTGAAAGTGAGAAAGACAAGCATTGTTGAAGTGGGAAAGCTCCTTGAACTTTGTTCATGCTCACGAAAACTTTGTGAATCTTAATTACAGAAAATTTTCATAAAAAATAAGTATCACCTTGTATAATTCCATTGTATTATAAAAATAATGTGCCAAGGTTTGCCTTTAGGATGTTTACAATGCTTGTTGGTTTGTACGGTGCAGGACAAAAACTTTGGCTGTAGTGCGCTATTTTACATTTTTAACTGGAACGTCAAACAGTTCTGATTCTTTTTGCACTGTCTTTCTGTAGAACTTGTTTATTTTTCCTAATTTAGGTAGAATTTTTGGGGTACTAGAAGTATGGTGAATGTTCATATTTCTACAGACTATTCTGTTTTTGACTGATTCTGTTTTTGATGCATAGTTTGCTTGTTTTGATGAATCTATCAATTTATATCAGTGGATTAAGCCATGAAAAAGTTATATTACAGTAGACACAATGCAAAAACAAAATATTAATTAGAGTAGTTATTTGCTTTATTATACTAACGGATCTTACCGAGTTTTCTGTTGAAGTTTTGTGTGGATGAAGTGTCTAATCGAGGATGTCTCGATATGAGGAAATGGAAGAGAGGCAAGAGCTCAAGCTTGGGGATGCCCGAGGAACCCCAAGTAAATATTCAAGGAGACTCAAGCGTCTAAGATTGGGGATGCCCCGAAAGGCATCCCGTCTTTCTTCAACAAGTATCGGTATGTTTTCATATTCGTTTTGTTCATGCGATATGTGCAAGTCTTGGAGCGTCTTTTGCATTTAGTTTTCATTTTTCTTTTAGGCACCATGCTGGTATGAGATAGTACTTGGTTGATTTATAGAATTCTCATTGCACTTCACTTATATCTTTTGAGTGTGGCTTTATAGAATGCTTCATGTGCTTCACTTATATCATTTGAAGTTTGGATTGCCTGTTTCTCTTCATATAGAAAACCGCCATTTGTAGAATACTCTTTTGCTTCACTTATATTTGTTAGAGCGTGGGCATATCTTTTGTAGAAAAACTAAACTCTCTTGCTTCACTTATATCAATTTAGAGAGATGACAGGAATTGGTTATTCGCATGGTTAGTCATAAAATCCTACATAAACTTGTGGATCATTGAATATGATATGTTTGATTCCTTGCAATAGTTTTGCGATATAGTGATGATAATATGTGGGAGGTACTAGTAGATGGTTGTGTTTAGTAAGGATGTTGGTGTTAAGGTTTGTGACTCCTGAAGCATGCACGTATGGTCTATTAACTATGTAACCAAATTGGCGCGCATTGTATTTTGGTTGTTTATCTTTGCGTGAAGGTCGGGGACGTGCGATGGTTAACTCCTACCAACCTCCCCCCTAGGAGTATGCGTGTTGTACTTTGTTTCAAGGGCTTTAAAATTTTTGCAATAAGTATGTGAGTTCTTTATGACTAATGTTGAGTCCATGGACTATACGCACTTTTACCTTTCCATCATTGCTAGCCTCTTCGGTACCGTGCATTGCCCTTTCTCACCTCGAGAGTTGGTGCAAACTTCGCCGGTACATCCAAACCCCGTGATATGATATGCTCTATCACACATAAGCCTCCTTATATCTTCCTCAAAACAGCCACCATACCTACCTATCATGGCATTTCCATAGCCATTCCGAGATATATTGCCATGCAACTTTCATCATCATCATATACATGACTTGAGCATTCATTGTCATATTGCTTTGCATGATCGTAAGATAGCTAGCATGATGTTTTCATGGCTTGTCCATTTTTTGATGTCATTGCTACACTAGATCATTGCACATCCGGGTACACCACCGGAGGCATTCATATAGAGTCATATCTTTGTTCTAGTATCGAGCTGTAATATTGAGTTGTAAGTTAATAAAAGTGTGATGACCATCATTATAGAGCATTGCCCCATGAAAAAAAAGAAGAAAGAAAAAAAAAGAAAAAAAGGAAAGGCCAAAGAAGCCTAAATAAAAAAAAGGGGCCAAAGAAGCCCACCCAAAAAAAGAAAAAAAGAAGAAGAAAAGAAAAGGGGCAATGTTACTATCCTTTTTCCACACTTGTGCTTCAAAGTAGCACCATGTTCTTCATATAGAGAGTCTCCTGTATTGTCACTTTCATATACTAGTGGGAATTTTCATTATAGAACTTGGCTTGTATATTCCAACAATGGGCTTCCTCAAATGCCCTAGGTCTTCATGAGCAAGCAAGTTGGATGCACACCCACTTAGTTTTCAGTTTGAGCTTTCATACTTATAGATCTAGTGCATCCGTTGCATGGCAATCCCTACTCCTCGCATTGACATCAATTTATGGGCATCTCCATAGCCCATTGATTAGCCGCGTCAATGTGAGACTTTCTCCCTTTTTGTCTTCTCCACATAACCCCCACCATCATATTCTATTCCACCTATAGTGCTATATCCATGGCTCACGCTCATGTATTGCATGAAGGTTGAAAAAGTTTGAGAATACTAAAGTATGAAACAATTGCTTGGCTGACACCGGGATAGGCATGAGGGGTACCTTGTGTTAAGAAAAGGGAGCATACAAGACTATATGATTTTGTAGGGATAACGTTCTGGAGCATTGATATTTTAAAAGGCATGATTGTTTGTTGAGATGCCCTAAGTATTATTGTTTTTTATGTCAAATGATAGACTATTGATTTGAAACACTCGTGTCTTAATATTCATGCCATGATAAGATATATGATCAAGATTATGCTAGGTAGCATTCCACATCAAAAATTATCTTTTTTATCATTTACCTACTCAAGGATGAGCAGGAATTAAGATTGGGGATGCTGATACGTTTCCGTCGTATCTATAATTTTTAATTGTTCCATGCCAATTTTATTCAACTTTCATATACTTTTGGCAACTTTTTAAACTATTTTTGGGACTAACATATTGATCCAGTGCCCAGTGCCAGTTCCTGTTTGTTGCATGTTTTATATTTCGCAAAAATCCAATATCAAACGGAATCCAGACGGGATAAAAATGGACAGAGAATTATTTTGGAATATTTGGGATTTTCCGGAGGAAGAATCAATGCAAAACGATGTCTGAGGTGGCCACGAGACAGGGGGGCGTGCCCTCCCCCCTGGGCGCACCTAGCACCCTCGTGGGCCACCCGTAAGGCGGTTGACGCTCTTCTTTCGCTGCAAGAAAGCTAATTTTATGAGAAACATCTGGGTGAAAGATTCACCCCAATCGGAGTTACGGATCTCCGGATATAAAAGAAAGGGTGAAAGGGCAGAATCAGGGAACGCAGAAACAGAGAGATAGAACCAATCTCGGAGGGGCTCTCGCCCCTCCCACGCCATGGGAGCCAAGGACCAGAGGGGAAACCCTTCTCCCATCTAGGGAGGAGGTCAAGGAAGAAGAAGAAGAAGAAGAAGAAGAAGAAGAAGAAGAAGAAGAAGAAGAAGAAGAAGAAGAAGAAGAAGAAGAAGAAGAAGAAGAAGAAGGGGGGCCCTCTCCCCCTTGCTTCCGGTGGCGCCGGAACACCGCCGGGGGCCATCATCATCACCGCGATCTTCACCAACAACTTCACCGCCTTCATCACCAACTCTTCCCCCCTCTATGCAGCGGTGTAACCCCTCTCTTACCCGCTGTATTCTCTACTTAAACTTGGTGCTCAACGCTATATATTATTTCCCAATGATGTACGGCTATCTTATGATGTTTGAGTAGATCCATTTTGTCCTATGGGTTAATTGATAATCATGATTGGTTTGAGTTGCATGTTTTATTATTGGTGTTGTCCTATGGTGCCCTCCATGTCGCGCAAGCATGAGGGATTCCCGCTGTAGGGTGTTGCAATGCGTTCATGATTCGCTTATAGTGGGTTGCGTGAGTGACTGAAACACAAACCCAAGTAAGGAGATTGTTGCGCATGGGATAAACAGGACTTGATACTTTAATGCTATGGTTGGGTTTTACCTTAATGAATCTTTAGTAGTTGCGGATGCTTGCTAGAGTTCCAATCATAAGTGCATATGATCCAAGAAGAGAAAGTATGTTAGCTTATGCCTCTCCCTCAAATAAAATTGCAATAGTGATTACCAGTCTAGTTATCGATTGCCTTGGACAAATAACTTTCTCGTAATAAAAAGCTCTCTACTAATACTTACTTTATTGCTTCTTTATCTAAATAGCCCCTAGTTTTTATTTACGTGCTCTTTATTATCTTGCAAACCTATCCAACAACACCTACAAAGTACTTCTACTTTCATACTTGTTCTAGGTAAAGCGAACGTCAAGCGTGCGTAGAGTCGTATCAGTGGCCGATAGGACTTGAGAGAGTATTTGTTCTACCTTTAGCTCCTCATTGGGTTTGACACTCTTACTTATCAAAAGAGGCTACAAATATCCCGTATACTTGCGGGTTATCAACCACCACGATGAGGAGGGAGTAGTCTACCCTCGGGGCTGAGGGTTTGTACCAGTACCTATGTGTTTAATCTCTCTCTCTCTCTCTCTCTCTCTCTCTCTCTCTCTCTCGTGTTCTTGATATGTCACGATCTTGATGTATCGCGGGCTTTTTTAATATAGTCGGATCATATGGTGTTCTCCCCTCTCTATCTTGTTGTGATGAATTGAGTTTTTCCCTTTGAGATTTCGTTGTTATCAGATTGAATACTTTTATGGATTTGGGAACACTTGATATATGTGTTGCAGTTGAATACTCATGGTGACCATGGGGTATTGTATTGATTCACTTGATATATGTTTTGGCACTCGCGGATTCTCGAGTTGACATTGGGGTAATCTATGAATAGGGGTTGATGCATGTTCTTGTCTTTGTTTCTACGATAGAAATCTTGGGGCACTCTTTGAAGTTCTTTGTGTTGGATTGAGTATTATGAATATGAATTTGCTTTGGTTTTATTTTAATCCGAACTCTAGGATAGATCGAACGGAAAGAATAGCTCTGTGTTATTTTAATACGAACTCTTGACTCGAATGGAAAGAATAGCTTTGAGGTGGTTTCGTACCCTACAAACAATTTATTCTTATGTTCTCCGCTAGATAGTAACTTTAGAGTGATTCTTCATCATGATACGTCTCCAACGTATCTACTTTTCCAAACACTTTTGCCCTTGTTTTGGACTCTAACTTGCATGTTTGAATGAAACTAACCCGGACTGACGTTGTTTTCAGCAGAACTGCCATGATGTTGTTTTATGTGTAGAAAACAAAAGTTCTCGGAATGTCCTGAAAATCCACGGAGGCACTTTTTGGAAAATACAAAAAATACTGGCGAAAGAATCAAGACCAGGGGCCACACCCTGTCCATGAGGGTGGGGGAGCTGAGGGAGTCCTGGATTAAGGGGTATCCGGACAGCCGGAATGTGTACAACGTCCGGACTATTGAAGCGTGAAGATACAAGACTCAAGACTTCGGCCCGTGTCCGGATGGGACTCTCATTTGCGTGGAAGACAAGCTTGGCGATCTAGATATTGTGTTTCCTTCCTTGTAACCGACTCCATGTAAACCCTAGCCCTCTCCGGTGTCTATATAAACCGGAGAGGTTGGTCCTTAGAAGGCCGATCACAATTACAATCATACCATCATAGGCTAGCTCTTAGGGTTTAGCCTCTACGATCTCGTGGTAGATCTACTCTTGTACTACCCATATCATCAATATTAATCAAGCGGGAAGTAGGGTTTTACCTCCATCGAGAGGGTCCGAACCTGGGTAAACATCTGTGTCCCTTGCTTCCTGTTACCATCAGCCTAGACGCACAGATAGGGACCCCCTACCCAAGATCCGCCGGTTTTGACACCGAAATTGGTGCTTTCATTGAGAGTTCCTCTGTGTCGTCGCTGCAAGGCTCGATGGTGCCTTCAATCATCATCAACAACACGGTCTAGGGTGAGGCTTTTCTCCCCGGACAGATCTTCGTGTTCGGTGGCTTCACACTGCGGGCCAATTCGCTTGGCCACCTGGAGCAGATCGACAGCTACGCCCCTGGCCATCAAACTAGGTTCGGAAACCTGAATTACGCGGCGGACATTCGTGAAGGCTTGATCTTCAATGGATTCGGGCCAATGCCAGGAGCACCGGACAGTCATGACGAGCACGGCTTAGACCTGCTGTCGGACAAAGCTCAGGGTATCACCCCCGCAGTAGCCTCGGACCTAAATCCGGAGCGGGATGTGCTGCCTAAAGACGGAGGGTTGGACCCCGTCCCGCAGGCTGCACACTCACCGGCGGTGGAGCCGAACATGGGTCTCACCTCTGTGGTGGCCTATGACTTTGGACCCCCGGATTCGCATCTGGATGTTGGTTCCTGTCCGCGCACTCCCGAGCCAGTCGAGCCAGGTTGGGCTCCAGCAATGGAGTTCACCGCTGCGGATATCTTCCAGCACTCACCCTTTGGTGACATGCTGAGTTCGTTAAAAACTCTCTCTTTGATGGAAAATTTCGGGCCGAACTATGTCCGGCTCGAGTGGGAAGCAGGCAATGAAGAAACTCGTTACCCACCCACCACCCACTTCATAGCCACGGTTGATGATTTAACCGACGTGCTTGACTTGTACTCTGAAGGCATCGACAGTATGGACGACGATGCAGGAGAAGATTCAGAATCTATGGGATGCCGGACTTCTGCCTCGTCACACGACATATACATGGTGGATACGCCCAAGGAGGACGACGGTGACATTCCGGAAGATAAAACCCCCGTGCCAAAGCCAAAGCGACGGCACAGACACCGCTCCAAGTCCAGCAATAGTAAAAATAGCAGCAAGAGCGCCAGAAGGATCGATACTCCGGTCAACCCCGAAGGCAACAACGACCATACAGAACCAGCGATGGAGCAGGACGAGCCAGGTCACGCCGTACACAGTTCGGAGCAGACGCTCGATGACAATGATCCTGAGGGACGAATTCATCAAACCGCCCAGGACAAGAACACAGTCCGGACGATGATGCGTTCATCATTCTGGAAGAACGCGTGAAACGAGATAACCTCCACAGAAAGCTTATTGCCACAGCGAGAAGTCTAAAGAAGCAGAAGCAACGGCTTAAAGCCGCATAGGAAACGCTCAACCACAGATGGAATAAAGTGCTAGACACTGAAGAAACATATGGCGACGATCGCCATACAAAGAGCTACCCAAAACGCAAGCTACTGCCAGAATTCGACGACGAGGCCGTTCCACCAAAGAGTAACACGACCAGGAAGCCAGACGTACCACTTCATAACCGCAACAAAGTAGCTACCGACGCCGCGCACGATCTACGTGAGCACCTGGATAAGAAAGTTGGCGTAGCTAGGTCCATCTACGGATCTAAAGGACACACCCCGGCGAGGGACTGTGGTCATCAAAACGATTATGCCAATCAAATACCAGTTCGGAATAAACACCGGACACAACAACAGCCGACAGCATGCCATAGCACATCCAGATACAGAGGGGCTGCTCACCCCCTGTGCTTTACCGAAGAAGTACTGGACCATGAATTTCCACAAGGCTTTAAACCTGTGAACATAGAGGCATACGACGGAACGACAGACCCAGGGGTCTGGATCGAGGACTTTATCCTGCATATACATATGGCTCGAGGGATGACCTCCACGCCATCAAATACCTTCCCCTCAAACTAAAGGGACCAGCTCGACATTGGTTGAAAAGCCTCCCCGAAAATTCAATTGGGAGTTGGGAGGAACTCGAGGATGCTTTCGGGGCCAATTTTCAAGGGACTTATGTCCGGCCTCCGGATGCTGGCGATTTAAGTCACATAATCCAATAGCCCGGAGAGTCCGCCCGCAAGCTTTGGAACATATTCCTAACTAAAAAGAATCAAATTGTCGATTGTCCGGATGCCGAAGCCTTAGCGGCATTCAAACACAGCATCCGCGACGAGTGGCTCGCCAGACACCTCGGCTAAGAAAAGCCAAGGACAATGGCAGCCCTAACAAGCCTTATGACCCGCTTTTGCACGGGTGAAGATAGCTGGCTAGCCCGTAAAGGCACCAGCGACCCCAGCACATCCGAAATAAGGGATGGCAACGGGAAGCCACGGCGTAATAAAAACAAACGCCAAAACAAGGAAGAGAGCTCGGATAACACAACGGTTAATGCCGGATTCAAGGGCTCTCGACCTGATCAGCAAAAGAAGCCATCTAAAGGCAGTAAAGAGGGACCGTCTGGTCTGAACAGAGTCATGGACAGACTATGCCAAATTCATGGCACCCCTGACAAACCTGTGAACCACATGCACAGAGAGTGCTGGGTCTTCAAGCTGGCAGGCAAATTAAATGCCGAACACAAGGGAAGGGAAACACCAAGTGAAGACAAGGATGAACCTCGCTAGCTGAACACTGGGGGACAAAAAAAATTCCCGCCAGAGGTTAAAACAGTGAACATGATCCACGCGACTCATACATCCATGAGAAGGCATGAACGCGCGCATACAGACGCGTGCGATATAGAGCCCATCGTACCCACACCTAACTACTGGATGTCTTATCCGATCACCTTCGATCACTTGGACGGCCGAACTAGTATTCGGCGCGAAGGATCAGAGGCCTTGGTGCTTGACCCAATAATCGACGGATACCATCTCACCTGCGTCCTCATGGACAGCGGCAGCAGTCTCAATCTGATATATGAGGACACTGTCCGCACGATGGGGATAGACCCATCCAGAATTAGTCAAAGCAACACCACCTTTGAAGGGGTGATACCAGGCATTGAAGCCTACAGCAGGGGCTCCGTCGTACTGGAGGTAACATTCGGCTCTCCAGGCAACTCCTGAAGCGAAGAACTACTCTTCACCATCGCATCCTTCCAAAACAACTATCATGCATTGCTTGGAAGAATGGCCTTCGCCCGCTTCAATGCATTGCCGCACTATGGCTACCTTACACTCAAGATGCCCGGTCCACGTGGTGTCATCACCGTTAGCGGAATCACAGAGCGCTCTTCACGCGCAGAGGAACATGCGACGGCCCTGGCGGCCAGACTATAAGCGGCCTCCAATATCAGAAAACATTACTGGTCATTAAGACCACGGACACGGTTAGACGAGTCCGGTAGCCCGGACAAAATTGAACCAGGGCACCGTATATGTAATCCCATAGCGGACACCAAGGGCTATAAATATTTAATACAGCCCCACACTTGGCTCAACCTTATTGGAAGGCCAACATCTTACACTTTTACTATCCATTGCATACTTACGTTGTACTCTCCTACGAGTTTTCTTTTTTTCCGCAGACAAGGTTCGCGCGATACCCCTCCAGGATACAGCACAACGGAGACAAAGGCGCAGACATGCAGTAGGGCCCCGTTCAACAGGTTTCTTTTTAGATAAAGCCCCTGTGTAAACCTTTTCTATTGCCTCTTGTTGTTTAAACCATCCCATGGGCTCCATACCCACAGAGGATACTGCCGTTATTGGCATTTCACCATGACAGATTAAACGCACGTACCTGGAAACACAGGGTTTATAATGAATGGGCATTCTTGAGCCCATCATCTGTTATAAAGTCCGAATACCTTCAGGAGTGTTTGGTGTCACGAGTTTGGCCTTATATGCATCAGCTCCGAATCATGTCTTTGGTCAAATGTTGGGTTTGCCCGGCTCCTGGGTTTGCCGCCTTACGTTCCGTTATTATCGGCTAAGGTGGCCAAAGGAGAACTACTGCGATTGTGCCCTGGTTATTCCGGACGAGCACCTCAGTAGAGAAAGCCGAAAACTGAGTGTCATGATACAGCGAGAGACTGTTCAACCACTCGAAGACTTATCGGAATCTTTAGGATCCCTCTGCATTAACAAAGGACCGTTTCCCGGTCATGTACACACGCGCCCATATTCGGATGCAAGCGAAAGTACCAGGGGCTACATAGTAGCCCCACCATTAGACTCCCATGGCTAAGCGAAAGTGTTACAGCTATATAGTCCAGTTGCCTAGTTCGACGTGCGATCACCTCCTTAATGGACCAAGACGTTGGATCAAGTGTGATTATGCATATTTTTCTCGAACACCCCCGCATTATATACGTGGGGGCTGAAGCCAACGACTGCTAACTTTCAGATTACATGTATATATACAAAAAATGGCCGCACAGGAGACACAATAATACTTTCAGGCAAAAAGTATAAATATAGCCTTATAACCAAAATAACATTGTTTTTACAAATGATCTGATTTGTCACTCGAACAAGACATCCTTCGAGTACTGCGCCTCTATTAGGCGGGCACCTTCTGTTACCTGTGCCAAATAGTGCTCGGCCGGATATTGGCCTCCCTCCGGATCCTGGGTCACCATAATGGTGGCCTCCATACCTGTCCAAAATGCTTTAATGCGGGCAAGGGCCACCCGTGCACCTTCTATGCACACCAACCTTCTCATGGCATCAATCTGGGGCACGGCCCCAAGGAACTGTTGCACCAAGCCAAAGTAACTGTCCGGCTTAGGCCCCTTCGGCCAAAGATGGTCTATCACAGACTGCATTGCAAGCCCGGACAGCCTATGAAGCTCCGCTACAGCAGCCATCTTGTCACTTAACGGCAGCGGGCGAGTGGGAGCATTGAATTGCGACCAGAAAAGCTTCTCCACTTCCTTATCACCCTGATCTTTGAAGAACTCGGCAGCGTCAGCCGTACTCTTCACTAAATCTGCATATGCGTCCGCAGGACTCCAGCGTCCATCCAGGGGAGCGTACTTCGGATCGAAAAACTTCGTCCGCAGCAAATAGGAGCCCCCAACCGCGATTTTACCGGCCTGTTGAAGCTCCTCCCACGCACCCCTGAGCTTGGTGCGTATTTCCTTGGTGGCATTAAGTGCCTTGTTTAGGTCGGCAGAGTTATCCTCATGCTCCTTTTTAAGGAGCTCATACCGGTCAGCGGCATTTTTTAACTCAACAGCCATTTCGGCTATCTTTTCCTCGCTTCGGCGATGAGCAGCCTGTTCGGCTCTCAATTCCTCGGTCGCCTTTAGGGCAGCCGCATTGCTCACCCGAGCTTGTTCCTTGGCTTGAGCAAGTTCCGCCCTCAGGGCCTCCACGGCAGCAGCGCCATCTGCAGTCCAAACATATTACATTAATATCATGCCACCTTCATATTTTCCTATACAAATGAAGGCAGAGCACATACCTTGTGATTTGTCCAGCCGCTCGTTCACCAGTGTGATATCGGCATCAATCGATCCAATCTGCCTCGTTAGTTCAGCAACTTCAACGAACTGGTCGGTGGCCGGACCCACATACACCTGCACATATTTACATCACAGTCATTGATTTATGATCCCCCGTTTGCCGCCTAGGGCGGGAAACCAGAGTCTCAGGGGCTACTATCTATATGGAGCACACCTAGCGCGTGCCTCTCAGCCATAAAATGGTGTATTCTTCACTACATACCTCAAAGCCTCTGAGCAGGCTTGTAAATGCTTCATTCAAACCGCTTGTAGCGGATGAAATCTTCTTGAGCACCGCACTCATTAATGAGCAGTGCTCCTCCGAGAGCGCAGCTCGCTCCAGTAGGCCCGTCAGTACGTCCGGCCGGACATTGAACTGTGTCGGACCCTTCCCATCGCCCCTTGTGGGAGCCAAACGCTCCGGGCTTAGGGCGGCTGGCGCATTGGCTTCCGTCTTCGGTAGATCCGGACTCCTCCGTGATGACACCTCGGTGTTGCCCGCTTCATGAGCCGGAGAGGTGGGTGGGGTCTCGCTCTCCATCATCTCCGGAGGAAGATCCCCCGAAGATGAACTCTATTGAGAAGAGCTGCTAGTCGGACTGCAAAAGGCGAATCCTGGTTACTGATCTAGGAAAAGCACAGTACCTTCGAATTAACGATTGACTTATAGCTCGGTGGAGGGCTGGCCCGCTGGCGGGCATGGTGCGGTGAGGGTGCCCGTCGGGGCAGGGGCCCCTGGGGATACCTTTTTGCTTGGTTTAGGCATCTCCGTCTCCAAGTCTTCGGAGGCATCCCTCTTCTTCCCGCGCGGGGAGGAGGCCTTAGCCTCCCCTCCTCGACTATCCTCCTTAGGGGAGGTCACAATTCCCCCAGTTCGGATGCGTAGCGTGTGGAGTTTGGTTTCTTCGTTCTTCCCCTTGTCTTTCCCCGAGGGCATTTTGCTGAGTATCCGGTCAAGCATCTTGGCCATGGTGGGACCAGGCGAGCCATCGGGAAGTAGCGCCAGACACCTGATTCTCTCCGCCTTGCTGAGCCATTCCTGGCCACGGATGATTTTCAGAATAAACAATTATGACAAATACACAACAAGGTGTCCGGTATCAAGGTTACTTACTTGGGTATCTAGGCGATTGCAGCTTAGGCCCGCATCCTCGGTGGTGTCCGGACACTCTACTTTCGGTCCGAAGAATAATTTGCACATACCTTCGAGCTTCAAGCCGAAGAAGTGCTTAACAGTCCGCGGACCCTCTGGATTGAACTCCCACATCCATAGAGGACGGCGTTGGCACGGCAACATCCGCCGGATTAACATCACTTGCATTATGCTAACAAGGTTAATGTCCCTCTCAAGAAGCTCTCGAATGCGGCTCTGCAGTACTGGTACATCGCCAGCGGGCCCCCAATTCCGTCCTACGTCTGTCCAAGATGCTAGTTGTGACGGAGGGCCCGAGCAGAACTCCGGAGCGGCCACCCACTTTGTGCCTCTGGGAGTCGTGACATAAAACCACCTCCGTTGCCATACATCGGATACTTCTGGGAAAGAACACTCTGGCCATGGGGCATCGGCGTTCCTTCTTATTACTGCACCTCTGCACTCCGCATGTCGCCCCTCGATCATCTTCGGCTTCACATTGAAGGTCTTGAGCCATAAGCCGAAGTGTGGGGTGGCATGGAGGAAGGCCTTGCACACTATAATGAACGACGAGATATGAAGGATGGCGTCCGGAGCTAGATCATGAAAATCCAACCCATAATAGAACATGAGCCCCCTCACAAAAGGATCGAGGGTGAAGCCCAAGCCACGGAGGAAGTGAGGAACGAACACGACGCACTCATTGGGCTCCGGTGTAGGGATGACCTGCCCTGGAGCGGGAAGCCTGTGCTGGATGTCGGCGGTCAGATACCCGACCTCCCTAAGCTTCGCAATGTCCTCCTTTTGAATTGAGGAGGCCTCCCACTGACCTTGAGGGTTGGATCCGGACATATTGGAGGATTTGGGGTGTTGGAGTTCAGATCTCGGGTGTTAGAACTCGAGGTGCGAAAAGGCGCGATGGAGGTGGAAAAGAGGCATAGGTCTCGGCCCCTTTTATAAAGGGGGTGAATATCAAGAGTCCTCGGCGTGACCGCTTGAGGTTTACCTGACGGCACACAGAGTCATATCAACGATCGTCATGGGGCTATGCACGCCCATATTAATGGAAATCCCGTAATAAGAGGAACACGATCTCTGCTTTGGCAGGACGTGCCAGTAAAACCGCCTCGCAACACGAGTCGAGGTGAGGCAAGAAATGCCGGTTCGCGTTGGACCAGGCCATGATGCAAGGGCACGACGTACGAAGATAGCCACTGGATTAGATTTGTGCTATGTTCCTTACAATGGTATGTGAAGATCATCTTGCAGATCCGGACACGGTTTGAGTGTTCGATAATTACCTTGGAGTATTCGGAGAAGGAACCCGCCTTGCAATGCCGAAGACAATATTGCACGCTGGACTCATCGTCATTGAAGCCTGGTTCAAGGGCTACTGAGGGAGTCCCGGATTAAGGGGTATCCGGACAGCCAGACTGTGTACAACGTCCGGACTATTGAAGCGTGAAGATACAAGACTCAAGACTTCGGCCCGTGTCCGGATGGAACTCTCCTTTGCGTGGAAGACAAGCTTGGCGATCCGAATATTGTGTTTCCTTCCTTGTAACCGACTCCATGTAAACCCTAGCCCTCTCCGGTGACTATATAAACCGGAGAGGTTGGTCCTTAGAAGGCCGATCACAATTACAATCATACCATCATAGGCTAGCTCTTAGGGTTTAGCCTCTACGATCTCGTGGTAGATCTACTCTTGTACTGCCCATATCATCAATATTAGTCAAGAAGGAAGTAGGGCTTTACCTCCATCGAGAGGGCCCGAACCTGGGTAAACATCTGTGCCCCTTGCTTCCTGTTACCATCAGCCTAGACGCACAGATCGGGACCCCCTACCCGAGATCCACCAGTTTTGACACTGGCAGGCGCGCCCCCTATCTCGTGGGCCCCCTGAGGCTCCGCCGACCTCAACTCCAACTCCATATATTCTGTCCCGCAGAGAAAAAAATCAGGGAGAAAGTTTCATCGCGTTTTACGATACGAAGCCGCCTCCAAGCCCTAATCTCTTTCAGGAGGGCTGATCTGGAGTCCGTTCGGGGCTCCGGAGAGGGGGATTCATCGCCGTCGTCATCATCAACCATCCTCCATCACCAATTTCATGATGCTCACCGCCGTGCGTGAGTAATTCCATCATAGGCTTGCTGGACAGTGATGGGTTGGATGAGATTTACCATGTAATCAAGTTAGTATTGTTGGGGTTTGATCCCTAGTATCCACTGTGTTCTGAGATTGATGTTGCTATGACTTTGCTATGCTTAATGCTTGTCACTAGGGCCCAAGTGCCATGATTTCAGATCTTAACCTATTATGTTTTCATGAATATATGTGTGTTCTTGATCCTATCTTGCAAGTCTATAGTCACCTATTATGTGCTATGATCCGACAACCCCGAAGTGACAATAATCGGGATACTTCTCGGTGATGACAGTAGTTTGAGGAGTTCATGTATTCACTATGTGCTAATGCTTTGTTCCGGTTCTCTATTAAAAGGAGGCCTTAATATCCCTTAGTTTCCGTAAGGACCCCGCTGCCACGGGAGGGTAGGACAAAAGATGTCATGCAAGTTCTTTTCCATAAGCACGTATGACTATTTACGGAATACATGCCTACATTACATTGATGAACTGGAGCTAGTTCTGTTTCACTCTATGTTATAGCTATTACATGAGGAATCTCATCCGACATAATTATCCATCACTGATCCATTGCCTACGAGCTTTTCACATCTTCTGTTTCGCTTATTTACTTTTTCGTTGCTATTGTTACAATCACTACAAAACCCAAAAACATTACTTTTGCTATCGTTACCTTTATTATCATATTACTTTGCTACTAAATACTTTGCTGCAGATACTAAGTTATCCAGGTGTGGTTGAATTGACAACTCAACTGCTAATACTCAATAATATTCTTTGGCTCCCCTTGTATCGAATCAATAAATTTGGGTTGAATACTTTACCCTCGAAAGCTGCTGCGATCCCCTACACTTGTGGGTTATCAAGACTAATTTCTAGCGCCGTTGCCGGGGAGCATAGCTCTATTCTCTGAGTCACTTGGGATTTATATTTGTTGATCACTATGAAGAACTTGAAAGACGCAAAAACCAAGATTTTTCCCTCAACTACGAGGGGAGGTAAGGAACTGTCATCTAGCTCTGATTAGATTCTCCTTCCGTTATTAGTAAGCTTGCGACACCTAAACCTGCTACTGCTATGAATTCTGATATGTCGCATGTTATTGATGATGCCACTTCTGCTTTGCATGATACTTATGATGAAACTACTTCTGTGCGTGATACTACTTTGCCATTAGGTGAATTTCTTGATGAACAACTTGCTAGGGCTAGAGAGAATGAAATTATTGAAGATGCTATTATTGATGATAGTGATGATGAAGGTTCTCCTAATGATTATGAATTGCCTGTTGTTCCTGAGGGTTATGTTATGAATGAAGCTGCTGCTAGAGCTATCTTTGCTTGCAATGATAGATATGATCTTAAGAAATTATTATCTAAATGGAAGCAGCAGTCTCTTAATGCTAGAATGAAACCTGACCCTACTTTTGCTACTTCACCTATCTATGTTACTGATAAGGATTATGTATTCTCTGTTGATCCTGAAATTATTACTTTAGTTGAATCTGATCCTTTTTATGGCCTTGAATCTGAAACTGTTGTGGCACATCTTACCAAGTTGAATGATATAGCCACCCTATTTACTCATGATGATAAATCTCGCTATTATTATATCCTTAAGATATTTCCGTTCTCGTTAAAGGATGATGCTAAGACTTGGTATAATTCTCTTGCTCCTGGTTGTGTGTGTAGTCCCCAGGATATGATTTATTACTTCTCTGCTAAATATTTCCCTGCTCATAAGAAACAAGCTGCCTTGCGGGAAATATATAACTTTGTGCAAATTGAAGAAGAGAGTCGCCCACAAGCTTGGGGGAGGCTTCTCTGATTACTTAATGCTTTGCCTAATCATCCTCTTAAGAAAAATGAAATACTTGATATCTTTTATAATGGACTAACCGATGCTTCCAAGGATTACTTGGATAGTTGTGCTGGTTGTGTTTTCAGGGAAAGAACAGTCGACGAGGCTGAATTACTATTGAATAATATGTTGACTAATGAAAATAATTGGACTCTTCATGAGCCAATTCCTGAGGCAATTCCTGAACCAATTGAGCCAACTCCTGAGCCTATTCCTAAACCCACTCCGAAGAAGAGAGGTGTTTTATTTCTCAGTCCTGAAGATATGCAAGAGGCAAAGAAATCAATGAAAGAAAAAGGTATTAAAGCTGAAGATGTTAAGAATTTACCACCTATTGAAGAAATACATGGTCTTAATATACCGTCTGTTGAAGAACCACATTGTCTTGATAACCCGACACAGGTAGTAAAGGTAAATTCTCTCTATAGATATGATAAAGTTGAAATCCCCTCTACTAAATTTCATAGCTCGTGCTTAGATGAATTTGATGACTTTATGGCTAGACAAGAAATTTTTAATGCTTATGTTGGTAGAGAGTTAAAGAATAATGCTTTCGAGATAGGACGCGTGAGCGATAATATGGCTAGAGTTAAAGGTGAACTCAAACTCATTAGCAAATATGCTTCTATGGTTGCTACTCAAGCTGAGCAAGTACTTAAAGCTCAAAATGATTTTCTTGATGAATTAAATAATAAAAATGACTTTGCTGTTAGAGTGGCTACTAGAACTGGTAGAATGACTCGGGAACCTTTGTATCCCGAAGGCCACCCTAAGAGAATCGAGCAAGATTCTCAGAGAAATAATTTAGAGGCACCTAGTTCTTCCAAAAAGAAGAAAAAGAAAAAGATAGGACTTTGCATGCTTCTAGTGAACCTGATGTAGACACACCTGAGAATCCCAATGATATTTCTATTTCTGATGCTGAAACACAATCAGGTGATGAACATGAACCTAGTGATAATGTCAATGATAATGTTAATGTTGATGCTCAACCTAGCAAAAACAATGATGTAGAGATTGAACATGTTCTTGATCTTGATAACCCACAATCAAAGAATCAACGTTATGATAAGAGAGATTTTGTTGCTAGGAAGCACGGTAGAGAAAGAGAACCATGGGTTCAAAAACCCATGCCCTTTCCTCCTAAACCATCCAAGACAAAGGATGATGAGGATTTTGAGTGCTTTGCTGAAATGATTAGACCTATTTTCTTACGTATGCGCTTAACTGATATGCTTAAAGTAAATCCTTATGCTAAATATATGAAGGGTATCATTACAAATAAAAGAAAGATACCGGAAGCTGAAATTTCCACCATGCTTGCTAATTAAACTTTTAAAGGTGGTATACCAAAGAAACTTGGAGATCTGGGGGTACCAACTATACCATGCTCCATTAAAACAAATTATGTTAGAACTGCTTTATGTGATCTTGGAGCCGGTGTTAGTGTTATGCCTCTCTCTTTATATCGTAGACTTGAATTGAATAAGTTGACACCTACTGAAATATCTTTGCAAATGGCCGATAAATGAACTGCTATACCTGTCAGTATTTGTGAGGATGTACCTGTTGTGGTTGCAAATGTCACTATCTTAACGGACTTTGTTATTCTTGATATTCCCGAGGACGATAGTATGTCGATTATCCTTGGTAGACCTTTTTTGAATACTGCAGGGCTGTTATTGATTGCAACAAAGGCAATGTCACTTTTCATGTTAATGGTAATGAGCATACGGTACACTTTCCGAGGAAACAATCTCAAGTTCATAGCATCAATTCTATAGGAAAAGTTCCGACTATCATTATTGGAGGTTTTGAATTTCCTCTCCCTACTGTCAAGAAAAAGTATGATATTCTTATTGTTGGGGATTTTCATATCCCCGTTGAGGTAACTTAGTGTTATTTGAAATTTTTACGGTTCCGTGTTATTCGGAATGAGTTTGTTAACAAGACTTGATCAACCTTGTTAGTGGATTCATTTTGATGATCATGAGATGGATGAAACTAGAAGGCACAACCTTCTGTACCTCCTTTTACTTTCTGTTATTTAGAATAAATAAAGCAAAAATAGTATTATCCGTCTGTTTCTGAATTATCCGTGCACTAAAAAATATCCCGAAAATAAAAGTGCTCCAAATGCCCTGCAAATTTAGTATGATTTTTTATGGAATATTTGAGGATTTTAGGCACTGAAATCACTGCATGAGGGGCAAGCACCAGGCCACGAGAGTGGAGGGCGCGCCCACCTACCCTGGGCGCGACCCCTGTCTCGTGGGCTCCTGGTGGCCCCCTCCACTTATGCCAGCACCCACACACTCCATCTTCTTCCCAAAAAATCCCCATCCAGCTCAAGCACGAGTTCTAGCTCGTTTTGCTGCAATTTTGATCTCCTTGCTCAAAGCTCCATTCACAAAACTGCTTTGGGAGATTGTTGCTTGGTATGTGACTCCTCCATTGGTCCAATTAGTTTTTGTTCTAGTGCTTTATTCATTGCAAATTTTTGCTGCATAGGTGACCATGTTCTTGAGCTTGCATGTTAAATTTTGAGGTCCCAAGCAATTCTAATGTATGATATAGGCTCTAGGCACTTGTAGGAGTAGTTGCTATCAATGTTTTTTTTAGTTTTGCTCACTTTTATTTTGAAGTTACTAAAATTTCAGAAATTTTTCAGAAAAAGAATTATGTCTAGGAGATTTTACCAAGGTGGTTCCTCGGTAAAGAAAGGACCCAGGATTGCTATACGTGAGCAAGATGTTGAATTACCGAGGGACGCGGATGTATGAGCTTGTGAGTGGCCATCCGATGATTTTATGGTCGAAGCAGGCTTTAAGGAGGAATTTGACGCGTATGTGCGTAATGCTGAGCTGGAGGACTTCTTACAAGATAAGTGTCCTCAGTACTATCAATTGACTGATTCCTTTGTGCGGAGGTTTAAATATAACTGTACACGTAATTCTCCTAGTGTCCTATTTGATATTTATGATACATCTTATACCATGGACTTAGAGGATTTTACAACTGCTTGCAAACTTCCGCAGTGGGGTAATATTAATGATCCTCACAAATCTGAATTTAGAGATTTCCTTGCTAGTATTACTATGGGAGAATCCAGGGATATTGCACAAGCTACCATAGGGAGCATTCATTTTCCTGCTATACATTATTTTGCTCTCTTCATTGGTAGATGCATTAACGGTAAAGATGAAGCATGTCATATGTGTGTCCCTGATCTTTGTGTCCTCAAGAGTGCTGTGTTAGGTTATAAAGGTTATAACTTGGGGGCAATAGTTGCACGTAGGTTGCAGAATAATGGTAGAGCTGGAGATTTATTTGGAGGAATTTATGCAACCCGTGTGGTAATTATCTTGGTATAGCCCCACAAGAGGGGGATATGATGCTACCTCCTGCTTATTTAGATTATGACGCTGTGGTCAACCATCATTTTCTTAGGAGGAATGAACAATTCCTCCAATATTGACTAATCTATGACAGATGCAACGTCGTCCATGTTACTCTTACTGCTCCTCTCCTTTTTGATTATCAGGCAAAAGGAAGATATGTTGTTACCACGGAGGAAGCAGCTGAACACGAGGGGAGAGCGGAGGCAGCTCGCCAACATGCCGCTGCTCAGGAGGCGGTTGCTGATGCATCTCAGTACGACCCCAGCTACAACTACGGATATCAGCCAGGCGGTCCTTGGTATTAGACCAACTTAGGCCAAAAGCCTAAGCTAGGGGGAGTACGTATTTCTCACCGACTTTACATTCATGTTCACACACTAGTCGTCGGTGCTCATACTCTTTCATTATATTATCCATGCTAGTTTCATTTCCTTTTTTCTCGCTTTCTTCTTGTGTGTTTGATAAACCTTTAGAAAAAACCAAAAAAAATTAGTTAGTTTAATTTCCATGCTTGTGGTAGAAATTAAAATGAAAACCCAAAAACATTTCTAGTTCTTCTTCTTACTTGTTGGGAGCTTTCCCGTGTAAATAGTTTTATTTTCTTTTCTTTCCCTTGGGGGTCGAGAAGACCATATTGAAAATGTTTAGTGGCTCTCATATGCATGATTGTTTATTTAGTTTAGAGCCCATATTACCCTGTCTTCTCTCTTGAGTTGAATGCTTACAGATCCCAGCTTAGTCCAATGCACGTGCACTATTATTATTATACACATCGTTCGGTTGTGCAAGTGAAAGGCAATAATGACGATATATGATGGACTTATTGAGATGAGAAAAGCTGGTATGAACTCGACCTCTCTTGTTTCTGTAAATATGATGAGTTCATCGTTTCTGATTCAGCTTATTATGAAGTAAACATATTTGCAATGACATTTAGAGATTATAGTTGCTTGTGCCATGCTTGATTAGCTATGAGTTATAATGGTTTACCTTGCGTGACAACATGCTATTAGAATGATTATGATGTGCTATGATGGGATGGTATCCTCCTTTGAATGAATTGAGTGACTCGACTTGGCACATGTTCACGCATGTAGTTGAAACAAATCAACATAGCCTTCATGATATTTATGTTCATGGTGGATTATATCCTACTCATGCTTGTATTCGGTGTGAATTAATTTTAATGCATGTTTATGACTATTGTCGCTCTCTCAGTTGGTCGCTTCCCAGTCTTTTGCTAGCCTTCACCTATACTAAGCGGGAATACTGCTTGTGCATCCAAACTCCTTAAACCCCAAAGTTATTCCATATGAGTCCACCATATCTTCCTATATGCGGTATTTACCTGCCGTTCCAAGTAAATTTGTATGTGCCAAACTCCAAACCTTTAAATGAAATTCTGTTTTTCTATGCTCGAGCAGCTCATGTTACAACTAGGGCTGCCTATATCTTCCATGCTAGGTGGGTTATTATCAAGAGGAGTGGACTTCGCTCCTCATTCACGAGAAAGGGTCGGTAACCGGGATGCCCAGTCCCATGATCCAAAAAGATCAAAGCAAATCAATATAATTAAACAAAACTCCCCCAGGGCTATTGTTATTTGGAGGTACTCGTTGTTTCGAGCAAGCCATGGATTGATGCTTGTTGGTGGTTGGGGGAGTATAAACCTTTACAATTCTGTTTGGGAACTGCCTATAATGCATGTAGTATGGAAGATACAGCCATCTCATAGTTGTTGCATTGACAGCGAAAGTATGCCGCTAAAAATGTTATTCAATCTCTATTTTAAAATAGAGCTCTGGCACCTCTACAAATCCCTACTTCCCTCTGCGAAGGGCCTATCTATTACTTTTATGTTGAGTCATCATCCCTCTTATTAAAAAGCACCCGCTGGAGAGCACAATGTCATTTGCATTCATTATTGTTGGTTTATATTGGGTATGACTTCACTGGATCTCTTTTACCATGAATTACAATGTTTAGTCAGTCCTTGATCTTTAAAGGTGCTCTACATTTATGTTTTGCGGTCTCAGAAAGGGCTAGCGAGATACCATTTTGTTATATCATGTTATGATTGTTTTGAGAAAGTGTTGTCGTCCAAGTTTTATTATTATGGCTCACTAGCTGATTATGCTATTGATATGAGTAATTTTGAGACCTAGGTGTTATTATGAGCATGGTTAGTTCATAATATTTGCTGAAACCTGAATGATGGCTTTGCATGTTTACAACAATAAGAGCAAACAGAGTTTGTAAAAGTTTTTATTTATCACTTTCAGTTTATCAACTGAATTGCTTGAGGACAAGCAAAGGTTTAAGCTTGGGGGAGTTGATACGTCTCCAACGTATCTACTTTTCCAAACACTTTTGGCCTTGTTTTGGACTCTAACTTGCATGATTTGAATGAAACTAACCCGGACTGACGCTGTTTTTAGCAGAACTGCCATGATGTTGTTTTATGTGTAGAAAACAAAAGTTCTTGGAATGTCCTGAAAATCCACGGAGGCATTTTTTGGAAAATATAAAAAATACTGGCGAAAGAATCAAGACCAGGGGGCCCACACCCTGTCCACGAGGGTGGGGGCGCGCCCTCCCCCCTGGGCGCGCCCCCTATCTCGTGGGCCCCCTGAGGCTCCGCCGACCTCAAGTCCAACTCCATATATTCCGTCTCGCAGAGAAAAAAATCAGGGAGAAAGTTTCATCGCGTTTTACAATACGGAGCCGCCGCCAAGCCCTAATCTCTCTCGGGAGGGCTGATCTGGAGTCCGCTCGGGGCTCCGGAGAGGGGGATTCATCGCCGTCGTCATCATCAACCATCCTCCATCACCAATTTCATGATGCTCACCGCCGTGCATGAGTAATTCCATCGTAGGCTTGCTGGACGGTGATGGGTTGGATGAGATTTACCATGTAATCAAGTTAGTTTTGTTAGGGTTTGATCCCTAGTATCCACTATGTTCTGAGATTGATGTTGCTATGACTTTGCTATGCTTAATGCTTGTCACTAGGGCCCAAGTGCCATGATTTCAGATCTTAACCTATTATGTTTTCATGAATATATGTGTGTTCTTGATCCTATCTTGCAAGTCTATAGTCACCTATTATGTGTTATGATCCGACAACCCCGAAGTGACAATAATCGGGATACTTCTCGATGATGACAGTAGTTTGAGGAGTTCATGTATTCACTATGTGCTAATGCTTTGTTCCGGTTCTCTATTAAAAGGAGGCCTTAATATCCCTTAGTTTCCGTAAGGACCCCACTGCCACGGGAGGGTAGGACAAAAGATGTCATGCAAGTTCTTTTCCATAAGCACGTATGACTATTTACGGAATACATGCCTACATTACATTGATGAACTGGAGCTAGTTCTGTGTCACTCTATGTTATAGCTATTACATGAGGAATTGCATCCGACATAATTATCGATCACTGATCCATTGCCTACGAGCTTTTCACATCTTGTGTTTCGCTTATTTACATTTCCGTTGCTATTGTTACAATCACTACAAAACCCCAAAACATTACTTTTGCTATCGTTACCTTTATTATCATATTACTTTGCTACTAAATACTTTGCTGCAGATACTAAGTTATCCAGGTGTGGTTGAATTGACAACTCAACTGCTAATACTCAATAATATTCTTTGGCTCCCCTTGTGTCGAATCAATAAATTTGGGTTGAATACTTTACCCTCGAAAGTTGTTGCGATCCCCTACACTTGTGGGTTATCACATCACACTTTGAGGGATGGTTATATGATCAAACTATGTTAGCATTGTTGAGAGATTGCACTAGTGAAAGTATGCACCCTAGGCTTCATTTTCCATCATTGCAATACTGTTTATGTGCCCGTTTACTATTTGCTACCTTGCTGTTTTTATTGTTCGCACTACAAAAACTCATATCTACTATCCATATACTACACTTTTATCACCGTCTCTTCGCCGAACTAATGCACCTATACAATTTGCCATTGTATGGGGTGTGTTGGGGACACAAGAGATTTCTTGTATTTGATTGCAGGGTTGCTTGACAGAGACTATATTCATCCTACGCCTCCCACGGATTGATAAACCTTAGGTCATCCACTTGAGGGAAAATTTCTACTGTCATACAAAACTCTGCGCTTGGAGGCCCAACACGTGTCTACAAGAATAAAGTTACATAGTAGACATCAGCCACCGACAACCTCACGCCCAGCCATCGTGTCCTTAGGCTCCGCCGTCGACTGTTTCGTCATCTTCAACCACTAGATCGAGCCGGGACGCCCGAACAACTATGCCCGCGACTGTCTTCCTCGCCACGGCCGCCGGAGCTCCGTCGCTCGATCCGCTGCCGTCTGTCCACCCCAATGCCCACGAGCCGTCTGTGCGACCTCCTGTGAGCAGCCGCGCTATCCTTCGCCTTTCCCCTCTTGAACTGATGGCTGGACCTTTGCGCCCGCTCCTTGCTCGCTGCTCGCACCTGCTCCTACTGCGGCCTCCTGCTCCTTCTTCTACGGTCGCTGCTGCCTGCAGTTTGCCTCGCCCCGCGTGGCCCGCACCGCTGCCAACCGTTGTCATCCGCTCGCTGACCCACCGCACCCCCGCCGCTCCTTGTCGAGGCCGCCCCGGCCGGAGCTCCGCCCTTAACCGCCGCTGCCCCGCACCACGCTCCTCCGCGGCCCGCACCTGCTCGCACGCCCTCCCTCCCCCGCCCCCGCGCCCCACGCATGCTCGGCTGCCACTCCCGCTCATCCTACACGCCACCTGCACCGCCCGCGCATGCCCCTTGCTTGGTTGCACCCGCCCCCGCTGCATCTCCTGATGATCGGCCACCATGCACGCGCGCGCGTGCGTGCCCGACCTGGGTGGC
>NC_041391.1:247505519-247520658 GCF_002162155.2 Triticum dicoccoides
CGGCCCGCAAAATGTAAATTTGCAACTCAATTTGCATTTCTTTGCATTTCCAACCACATTGCATACATAGGACATCACCAAATCTTTGCTAGAATAGCAAGACCAAAGAAAACAAGAACCACAAGTATGCATTTTAGAAGATTTCCAACTGCCATAACTGCTCCCACGAGTTGAAGCAATACCTTCTCCATGCACTCATTGTTGATCTACGGATTCTTGATCTTGCATTCTTCATTCTTCTTATTTGGTTCTAAGAAAGAAGTAGACGTTGCTTCCCCTCTAGTTGCACATGCATGTGTTTCATTGCCTTCGATTGCACTAAGGAGTGCACGAACGTCTATCAGTTTTCTTTCTATCAATAAATCAATGTATGCACCTTCCCAAAACCAAAATGATCATCCATCTTCCTACACGCATGATGATGTTCGAAATGAGCTAACATAATGAGCTATCCGAAATGAGCCGAATGAAAACATCATGAACCCCGTCGTTTCGCATTTGAAGAACACCCATCCGGGTGCTTCGGCCTGTCCGAAGTCAGCCGTAGCACTGTCCTCGCGCAGTCATCACACTGTATGAGCGGGATCGGCGAGCCACAGAGCCTCTGCGCGAGGGCCGAGTCCGACGGACGGCCGACCAAATCCATGCCGGCAAACCGTCAGCGGTAGCGACAGGCCGAACCCGCACTTGCATGTGGAGATGCGCCTTTGTCGGGGCTGCGTGAGGTGCTCCCCGACCATTCCATCGCTTGGCGCAGCCACCGCTGGCCGAGAAAGCCAAATTCAGCCGCCCGCGGTGAAGGGTCGCAGATCCACCTACTCCCGGCCCGCCGACGTAGGAGAAGAGGGAGGGGAGGGGCCAAAGGGCAACCTCGTGCATGTGGCAGCTTTTTGGCGTGCTCCCGCCGGCTACTATCGCCGGAATCTTGGGCAGTGGCGGGGCGAGGGGGAGAGGGGAGGTGGTTGGTGGGGAAAAGCGCGGGCTGAAATGTCCTCCCCACCAACCGCTCCCGTTATATGCAGGGCACCGACGGGCCGGGGGGGAACCCGCGTATTCGCGGGTTGGGGTAAAGTTTTTGCCGTGCCCCTCAAATTTTTTTTGCGGTCCGGCCGCGTTTGCGGAGTCTGTTCGGGCAGGATTTTCCACGCCGACCCGCATTTTGGCAGTTATTTTGCGGCTCGTGACCTTTTGCGGGGTCTGCTAGAGTTTCTCTAACCACCTGACCCCATGGGTTAATTGGATTAAATAACTGCGTTTAAAAAAATGTTAATTGACCTCTGTCTATGACACTTGGGCCCCACCCACAGTTTGACCAAGTCAAAAGTCAACTCAGATGACTCCTCACTAGTCCTTTGACTAGGATAACAGTTGGTCCCTGGACCCCACTTGTCATCCACTAGGGCTAGATCCTAGTGGGTACAAAAGGTTTTTCTGTTATTTTAATATTAAAGTAAATAGTTAAAGAAAATCCATAAATTGCTTTAAACTTCGATAAATCATATAAAATAATTTGTAACTCGGATTGACAACCTTTGTACATGAAGGTTGCTCAAAATGACGAGATGAATTCGAATACGCAGTTTGTTCGTCCGCCACATGCCCCTAGCATGCTGAGCATGGGACGTCCCCTCTCTTTCGTTTATCCGGAATCCGTCTAACATCGGGAAATCATCCTCGGATGTTTTTCCTCTCCGTCTGCAACTTGTAGCACCACATTAGAATACCTTAGCTTTGTGTATCGTCATGTGATGCTTAGTGATGCATATGTTTGCTCTGTTATTTATTATGTGAAGGAAATATGCCCTAGAGGCAATAATAAAGTTATTATTTATTTCCTTATAATCATGATAAATGTTTATTATTCATGCTAGAATTGTATTTACCGGAAACATAATACATGTGTGAATACATAGACAAACATAGTGTCACTAGTATGCCTCTACTTGACTAGCTCGTTAATCAAAGATGGTTATGTTTCCTAACCATGAACAAAGAGTTGTTATTTGATTAACGAGGTCACATCATTAGTAGAATGATCTGATTGACATGACCCATTCCATTAGCTTAGCACCCGATCGTTTAGTATGTTGCTATTGCTTTCTTCATGACTTATACATGTTCCTATGACTATGAGATTATGCAACTCCCGTTTACCGGAGGAACACTTTGGGTACTACCAAACGTCACAACGTAACTGGGTGATTATAAAGGAGTACTACAGGTGTCTCCAATGGTCGATGTTGGGTTGGCGTATTTCGAGATTAGGATTTGTCACTCCGATTGTCGGAGAGGTATCTCTGGGCCCTCTCGGTAATACACATCACATAAGCCTTGCAAGCATTACAACTAATATGTTAGTTGTGAGATGATGTATTACAGAACGAGTAAAGAGACTTGCCAGTAACGAGATTGAACTAGGTATTGGATACCAACGATCGAATCTCGGGCAAGTAACATACCGATGACAAAGGGAACAACGTATGTTGTTATGCGGTCTGACCGATAAAGATCTTTGTAGAATATGTAGGAGCCAATATGGGCATCCAGGTCCCGCTATTGGTTATTGACCAGAGACGTGTCTCGGTCATGTCTACATTGTTCTCGAACCCGTAGGGTCCGCACGCTTAAGGTTACGATGACAGTTATATTATGAGTTTATGCATTTTGATGTACCGAAGGTTGTTCGGAGTCCCGGATGTGATCACGGACATGACGAGGAGTCTCGAAATGGTCGAGACGTAAAGATTGATATATTGGAAGCCTATATTTGGATATCGGAAGTGTTCCGGGTGAAATCGGGATTTTACCGGAATACCGGGAGGGTTACCGGAACCCCCCGGGAGCTATTTGGGCCATAGTGGGCCTTAGTGGAAAAGAGAAGGGGCTGCCCTAGATGGGCTGCGCGCCCCCCCTTCCCCTAGTCCTATTAGGACTAGGAGAGGTGGCCGGTGAAGGAAATATGCCCTAGAGACAATAATAAAGTTATTATTTATTTCCTTATTTCATGATAAATGTTTATTATTCATGCTAGAATTGTATTAACCGGAAACATAATACATGTGTGAATACATAGACAAACAAAGTGTCACTAGTATGCCTCTACTTGACTAGCTCGTTAATCAAAGATGGTTATGTTTCCTAACCATGAACAATGAGTTGTTATTTGATTAACGAGGTCACATCATTAGTAGAATGATCTGATTGACATGACCCATTCCATTAGCTTAGCACCCGATCGTTTAGTATGTTGCTATTGCTTTCTTCATGACTTATACATGTTCCTATGACTATGAGATTATGCAACTCCCGTTTACCGGAGGAACACTTTGGGTACTACCAAACGTCACAACGTAACTGGGTGATTATAAAGGAGTACTACAGGTGTCTCCAATGGTCGATGTTGGGTTGGCGTATTTCGAGATTAGGATTTGTCACTCCGATTGTCGGAGAGGTATCTCTGGTCCCTCTCGGTAATACACATCACATAAGCCTTGCAAGCATTACAACTAATATGTTAGTTGTGAGATGATGTATTACGGAACGAGTAAAGAGACTTGCCGGTAACGAGATTGAACTAGGTATTGGATACCGACGATCGAATCTCGGGCAAGTAACATACCGATGACAAAGGGAACAACGTATGTTGTTATGCGGTCTGACCGATAAAGATCTTCGTAGAATATGTAGGAGCCAATATGGGCATCCAGGTCCCGCTATTGGTTATTGACCAGAGACATGTCTCGATCATGTCTACATTGTTCTCGAACCCGTAGGGTCCGCACGCTTAAGGTTACGATGACAGTTATATTATGAGTTTATGCATTTTGATGTACCGAAGGTTGTTCGGAGTCCCGGATGTGATCACGGACATGACGAGGAGTCTCGAAATGGTCGAGACATAAAGATTGATATATTGGAAGCCTATGTTTGGACATCGGAAGTGTTCCGGGTGAAATCAGGATTTTACCGGGTTACCGGGAGGTTACCGGAACCCCCCGGGAACCACATGGGCCTTCATGGGCCTTAGTGGAAAGGAGAAAGGGGCAGCCCAAGGGGGCTGCGCGCCTCCCCCCTTCCCCTAGTCCTATTAGGACTAGGAGAGGTGGCCGGCCACCCCTCTCCCTCTTTCCCCCTTGGGAATCCTAGTTGGAATAGGATTGGAGGGGAGTCCTACTCCCGGTAGGAGTAGGACTCCTCCTGCGCCTCCTCCTCCTGGCCGGCGCACCCTCCCCCCTTGGCTCCTTTATATACTGAGGCAGGGGCACCTCTAAACACACAAGTTGACACAAGTTGATCCACGTGATCGATTCCTTAGCCGTGTGCGGTGCCCCCTGCCACCATATTCCTCGATAATACTGTAGCGGAGTTTAGGCGAAGCCCTGCTGCTGTAGTTCATCAAGATCGTCACCACGCCGTCGTGCTGACGAAACTCTTCCCCGACACTTTGCTGGATCGGAGTCCGGGGATCGTCATCGGGCTGAACGTGCGCTCGAACTCGGAGGTGCCATAGTTTCGGTGCTTGATCGGTTGGATCGTGAAGACGTACGACTACTTCCTCTACGTCGTGTCATCGCTTCCGCAGTCGGTCTGCGTTGGGTACGTAGACAACACTCTCCCCTCGTTGCTATGCATCACATGATCCTGTGTGCGCGTAGGAAAATTTTTGAAATTACTACAAAACCCAACATTATGTTCCCCCTTCGTTACTTCTTTCTGGTAGACCCAGAGACCGATGATGCCCCTATGATTGACTATGTCACCGATGACACTTCTTCCTTTTCAGCAGAGCTTCCAGGCAAGCAAACCCCCTTGTTAATTCTAATATCACCCATTCCATTCTCTCTTATGCTTGCATTAGAACTGCTACTGCTTTTGTATGATCCTATTTTGATGCATAGCCTGTTTTTGTTATCTGCTTTCATACCTTACCTGCTTATTCTAAACTGCTTAGTATAGGTTGGTTAGAAATCCATCAGTGACCCCCCCACCTTGTCCTAGTTGCACTGCTTTATGTTTGATGACTCAATCAATGTGATTGAGAAACAGGCCCCTACACCGCACATCACCCCCCCCCCCTTAGTTGTATGACTCTGTAGTGTTACTATCGAGTGCCGAGGGTGATACCTCGTCATCACTTCTGATGTTAACCCTGTAGTGTAACTATTCGGTCGTGGTCATCAAGGATGATTAATCCTTCACCATTCCTGATTATGACACTGTCGTGCAACTCCTCAAGAGTGTACCTCGAGGGTGATGCCTCCTAGGTTAACCTTGACGATTACATCAGGCGGAATTCCATCGAGGGTGATTCCTCAGGGTTCCCCATTGGTGTTTTGGACACATGGTTACTATGGTTTTACCACATAACCATGATACTAAAGTCGGGTCGGCCCTGAGGGGTAACCGCGCGAGCATATTTGCGAGTGATGTCGAGTCGTGTTAACCTGGAAGGTGCCTGCGAGATAACTATGTGGCGTAGGCGGGCATTCTTAGCCCTTGCCGCCAGAAGCGACTAGTCGCCTCCTTTCCTCCGCCAAAAGATGATTAGCCAAAAGCGATGAAGGAGGGGAGCTGGGGAAGGCCGACGATGGCAATGAGGGGGAAGCTGTCGTAGAAGCTTTGCCCATTGCTTTACATAAATTGTTATGAACTTACTAAATGACCTTATTTATTCTCCCGGAACGCTAGCAAATATAATAGTTCCATCTGCTCTTCTTAACTTAAGAACGAAGGCCGCCATCCTTCTTATTCAGGAACGCAAGTCCACGAGACAGGGCGACGGGGTCACATCGATCATGAGTCTCTGCTCATTACCGTGCGCTCCTAATTCACTAACGGTTTGGATATTTGATCCGACTAGGCCTATGGCCTTTATCGCACTAACCACCATGCGGGAATAAGTATGGGCACTCTGCGTCATACGATTCTTCCAAAAGCTCACTAACGTCAGCGACTGAGTGGCACGCGCCGGGTTGGACTGGAACGTCTCGCTTGTATAAGGGGGCTAGGTCTGCTCACTGGCCGCGTTCACAATGCGCATGATTGCAAAGGATGATTGTCCCATGACCCATTCGCATTTAGGATGTAGACCGGTGTGTTGGCCTCTCTGTTGAGCCTAGGTAGGACTATGGCGTGTTGATCGGCCGAGGCCGGTCATGACCTGATGGTGTATTTGACCGTAGTTGATCGAGCGTGTTGGGTAAGTTTATGCACCCCTGCAGGGAAGATTGATCTATTCGAATAGTCGGATCCACAGTAACAGGCGCTCGGAGTTGTATATCGATCGTTACAACTAGAACTGGATACTGAATACTGAGGCATGTAATGGATATGTGGCTCCGATATTGCTTTCTTGCAGGGAGTCGGGGAAGGATCTTTGGGTGTTATTTCTACAACATGTTTGTTATATATAAACTGCTATTCTATACTCTTTTGATTGCTGCAAGATGCTTGGAGCTGCTTGAAGATTCTAGTCTTTGATAGGCTAGGCTTTCCCCTTCTCTTCTGGCATTCTGCAGTTCAGTCCACAGATACTAACCATTTCATTGATACCGATGCGTATGTAGTGTAGATCCTTGCTTGCGAGTACTTTGGATGAGTACTCACGGTTGCTTGCTCCCCTTTTTCCACCTCTTCTTGTTCTTCTCGGATGTTGCAACCAGATGGTGGAGCCCAGGATCCAGACGCCACCTTCGACGACGATTACTGCTACACTGAGAGTGCCTACTACTACGTGGAGGCCGCCGACGACCAGGAGTAGTTAGGAGGCTCCCAGGCAAGAGGCCTTTCCTTTTCGATCGATGTTGCTTTTGTGCTAGCCTTCTTAAGGCAAACTTGTTTAACTCATGTCGGTGCTCAGATAATGTTGCTTCCGCTGACTTGTTTGTTTTCGAGCTTATGTATTCGAGCCCTCGAGGCCCCTGGCTTGTAATATAAAGCTTGTGTTATTTTAATTTCTGTCTAGAGTTGTGTTGTGATATCTTCCTGTGAGCCCCTGATCTTGATCGTACACATTTGCATGTATGATTAGTGTATGATTGAATCGGGGGCGTCATAGGCTACTAGCTTGGGACCACCTACCCGAGATTTGCTGAAATCGACTCTATCATTAGTGGACCATGCAGGTCCTTGTTGAGTAGCTATAAGCATTCGATGGGGATCAACATGGGTGACCAGATCGGTTCTAGCATGACCTTTGTGCTAGGCCAGATCTTTGTTTTCAATGGCATCATCCTCTTTGCTGATTTGGCCGGCCATCTACGCCAGGTTGAGAATTTTGCTCCCGGTCAAATCATTAGGTTTGGCAACTTGGAGTACGTCGGGGTTCTTGCGGAGAGTTGGCCTTCTTGAGCTGGGTGTCATACTAGATTGAGGAATAGCAAGACACACCCGTTCATCCGATGATGTCATATCAGGCTTAGGATGAGGAAGAGAACCTCGCATTGGATCCGACCATGAGTCTGGATCCAATAGTGCAGCTCGGGTGCCAAGTAACTAACATGGCCCCACAGAAACATCCCCAATCCATGCTAGACCCGATCTCAGAAAAATCTCCCCTGGAACCGGTGTTAGATTGAGCTCAGGAAGATAGTGACAAAGACCTTCTGAATGAGATGTTACATCGTCTTCAGAGGCTCGCAATATTAGAGGACCATCCCTCCATCTATGATCGGATCCATGAGTCACCCGCGAATGTCGGATTTTTTTACCCACCCACCACCCAATTAATTCTCGAAGATCAAAGACCTAACCAAGGTCCTACAGAGCGGCTTCGAAGAGGTCGATTACACGGAGGAAGAAATCGGCGAGTCTTCAGGTGGCCAGCCAACAACCAATGCACCCATAGGCAAGTGGATGGCAACCTCCACTATGACATCTACATGGTGGATACCCCACGTAGCAGTGGTGGGGAGGATGGCAACGGCAACAACGGCAACAATCCCATATTGAATCCACCACTTGAGGCTTCTTCATCAACCTTTCTACCTCCATGACCATGTGTGGGTAGTTACTTTAGGACCTTAGGGTCCATAGCAGTAGCTAGATGGCATCCTCTCTCCCTCGTGATTCAATACAAAGTTCCCGTGGGCTGCCTCACATGATTGGGATCCATATGATGTAACTTGTGGTGTGTTTGTTGGGATATGATGAATTGCCACTTTATGATCAGATTGTTCATTGAAACCAAACGAATCTTTTGAAGTTTCTTTGATGTATAATTGAATAGCTTTGTATGCTCTCCGATCTATTTGTCTTCTTTGGCCAAGTTTGAGTGGGTTCAATCCTGCGGTGATCTATATCGTCCCAGTGACAGAAAGGGACAAGACATGTATTGTATTGTTGCTACTAAGGATAAAATGATGGTTTCTTTATCAAACTTGGATGGTAGTTTTACTTTCTATATTATGTCATCTTGCTTATTGCAATTCTCTGTTTGTTATGGACTTCAATACTTTGACATGCATGCTGGATAGCGGTCTAGGAGTGGAGTATTAATATTAGATGCGGTTGGATAACGATCTACATATCACGGGCATAATGCATGTATGAGATTATACCATGAATGATCATACTCATAAATATAAACATTGCAATTTAATCACTTCCCAACTATGATTTGTTCACCGTACCACACTTGTATACTTGGAGAGATGTCACTAGTGAACCTATGGCCCGGGGGTCTATTTTCCTGTACTGAGTACTTTATCAAAATATTATATCTTTGTCGTATTGTTTATTTTATTTTATCTATCTATGAATTCCTATCATACTGTGCAATTTAATCTTATAACTAGCAAGACAAGAAGCTTGACAACCTTCTTTGCGTGTTGGCGAAAAGCTTGTTTTGTGTTGTGTGCACGTAATAGTGACTTTGTTTGCGGGAAGAAATCCTTCTAGTTTGACAAACTTTGATTCTCTACCCAGAGAAATACTTATTGCTAGGTTACTTCACCCTAATACTTGGGATTTACCCAACCACTCTTACGAGAAAGCAAGTACTTGGGCATTCTCGACCTCGACAAATTCTCGGGGTTCTCAAACTATGTTGGTTGTGGTTTGCATGGGTCGATCCTCAAAGGGCATGAGTTAGCTTCAACATCCCATGCGATGATGACGATAGGGACATGTTCTATGCAGCCAGGACGATTAGCATCGGTGATCGTATGTCGGCGAGCTTCTGGCACTTGCCATGGTTGCACAGGCAAAAGCCGAAGGACATTGCGTCGAGCATCTTCGTCCTCTTCAAACGCACAAAATTCTGTGCAACCAAGGCAATTGCTAATAGCGATTGGATCCGACATATTGATATGCAGGGGAGCCTCACGACTGTTCACATTCAACAATTCTTCGACTTATGGTGAAAATTTTAGGAAGCTCACTCCGAGCACAAAGGATGGCATTAGATGGAAATTTACTGCCGATGGATGCTACTCTAGCACCCCCCGCTTACCGGATGCAATTCTATCAAGTCAGACGTGCCTAGTATGGTTTGGAAGGTTTGGGCACCACCGAAGATTAGGTTTTTCTCCTGGCTCATTCATCACGACAGAATATGGAAGGCAGATAGATTAATTTTGCGGGGTTGACCAAACTATGATCTTTCTTAGCTGAGTAAAACACCTTATGTTCAAATGTCGATACACCAGCAGCATTTTGAACATGGCTAATGACAGGATGGGATTCATTCCTAGAAGAAAAATCGGAGCGTTTTTCATTCCGTCAAAGAGTGGTGGCAAGCTACGAGCAGGAAGGAGTTCAATTCTTTGAAGATGCTTGTCTGTTGAGAAATATAAAACATAAGGAATGTGAGAGTCTTGTGCAACAAGGCATCCTTGCCCACTCATGGTTTTCGACGATCAAGGAAGGCGAAGATTTGGGTTATTGCCGGGGCAAAGAAATGGAAAACATTTTACTCGGAGCGTGATTCCTTTGGTCTGGCCTTTGTGATCTTGTGACCTAAATCCTTTTCATTCTCCTTCTTAATTAATAAGATGAGTCAAATCTTTTATCTCCATTTAAAATAAATGCTATCTTAGTTTTTTGGCACATAGAAGTGCCCCGACGGCTCTACCGTGTTGTAATGAGTTCCAGATCAGCTGGTACGTTACGTGTGTGGACTAACCGAAATGAAGTTAATCTCACGATCAACTTTTTCTGGCGACTTAATCTCATGGTTAACTTTTGTATTTGCGTAATGCAGACGGCCTGTCGTTAGGGTTAAAGCATGGTATCATGTTAGTGTCTCTTTAACGAAGAGCTAGCACGTAACGTTCTTATCCCTTTCACAGTGCTTTCTGGGCTGGGCCACCTCTTCTCTGGCTAGTGCGCGCTTGCACGACATGCATCAACGTGTTGGGGGGTGATGCATGCAGATGCTGCTGATGCAGAAACCATTTGCGATTTGCCGCGCTAGCTAAGCTTCTAGTAAGTGAAAGTCTCGACGTCTACGTTTGTGGAAAGACCACAAAGAGTTGTGCCTGACTTGACTAAAAAAACAATTAATTAGTGCTAAGCGTTTCACCGCGCGTCGGTCTAGATGGAAGATAAGTGCTCATACCCCCCTTTTTCAAAATCTAAAGTGCATTAATTTATCTAATATTTGAATTCATTAAATATTTGACCAAATATACAAAACAAATCAACATTTTTAATACTAAATAAATAAATATAAAATTATATATTAAGATGGATCTAATAATGCAAATTCAGTGTGGTGCATATTGATAAAAGAAAATTTAAACTTTCTCAAACATAAAAAAGATAACTTTGCAAACAATTGATACACTGTATTTTTTAAGGGATTGACACACTATTTTGGAATGGAGGTTACTACCACGGCATATATTGGTGAGTTGAAGCACAAACTCATGCACTCGGGTGCAAACACGGCTCGTCGACCTTTGTCGGTCACCTTGATCTGCTTCGATAAAATGCGCAACCGAAGGTGCCCTCCCCTGCGATGCCCTTGGTTGGATCTCCCTAGCCTCAACGTCACCATGCGGCTAGGACACGTCCTCCAACTCCAAGTCGGAGTACACAAGCGCCCAAAACTTACCCCCCGCCCAACCGCTTTCCAACGAAGCTAGGGTTAGGAAGGCAAGGAGTGACGAGCTTGCTGGGCACCGTCCAACCTTGGGCTCGCCCTTGCCATCACTTTCCGAGTCGCCAAGCTCATCCATAAACGTAATGGTTCACTGCAAGGCTGCAATGTTTATTTTCGCTACAAAAAAGACCCGGATCTATTATAAAAGGTTCACCAGAAGTACAAAGCAACTAGCACATAACAAAAATTACATTGAGGTTCATGGACCACCAAGCGACCACTGCAGCTGCCAGATCGAGTCGATGACGCATTGTTGTCCATGCTCCCCTACCGGAGTCGGCCTTACCTTGTCAATGATAGCCAGGAAATCTTCGCCAACATACCCCTATGGAGCATCCCCTAACGATGCGTGGTTAATGTCGTCTAATCCTCAAATTGATCTGAAGCACCCAATGCCAGACCTCGTCAGCGCGCACGCATGATAAAAATGTAACCTTGTCACCCCGGGGACATGACAAGAATCTATGTTGAAGCTCCATCAACTTCATCCCACTGGACAAATTCGAGGTGGATCGGAGCCTGGAAGGGCATCTTGACGAAGAAGCAATACCATTTGCTGAGCGTCGCCTCTGCGAGGACCACACCATCCTCACAAGCCTCCCAGCGGTTCGAAGCACCATTAGAACAAAAGCAGTGTGGGAAAGACTTTATTCCATGCAAACGGCTCAACCAGCGTCTCGCCGCCATCTATCAAAGGCAAATCCTTAGCTATTCCTACCCCTATCGCTACTGGACCGAACCCCTGGGTCATGTTGCACCGACCGCCACCGGAGCGACAGAGGGAGGGGGGTTGGATTTGCTAAAGCATGCGTAGTTCAAACAGTATTTCGAAGTGATTTACAGAAAATCAAGTGAGTTAGTTAATTAGATTAATGAACACGCCTCTCAGGTATCATATGTATACGCATAACATCACCAATCTAGTTGCTAGCATCCTGTTTCGAAAAAAGAATCGTCTAGCACCAACTTTATTCTCCATCAAGTTGAAACTTTGCAAAAGATTGGAACTGCACCCCGGCCCCCGCGTCGCCTAGCCTAGGCGACACGGGCGGCAGCCTCCAACCGTGCCGCCGCCGGCCCCCCCTCGCCGCCGCCGGAGGCCACCACTGGGCAAAGCCCGCGCCGTGGCGGCGGCGGCGGGGTCTCCCTCCGTGGTGCGGCTCTCCTCGCGCGGGGCCCCATGGTTGGCAGCCGCCTCCTGGTGGTTCATCGGAGCCCCTTCCGATGCCCCGGCGACCTACAGCGCTCCTCCTAGTCGCGGATCCGGTGGCTCCCTCCTCCTGCGCCCCATGGTGGCCGTCCCGGCGGCGTCCCTCCGGCGCCAGATCTGGCGCCGCTGGCGCAGTCCCTCCCCACCGTCGTCACCGGCGCTGACCTGGTGCGGCGCGTCAACCCCGCCCCCCGCCCTCCCCTGCGCTCCATCTCAACTGGCCACCCCCTGGCCCTGGCTGGCCGGCGTCCTCCTGATGGCAGGGCCTTGTCCCGGCCGTGCCTCCTCTCTGGCTGGCCACGGTGGGGCTGATGCCCCCCTGGCCTTCGGCTGTCCGGCATCTTCCAGGCAGCAGAGCCTCGTCCCAGGCTCCCAGCCATGCCTCTTCCCTTGAGCTGGTTGTGGTGTGCTGTGGGCGGCGATCTATCCTGTGGTGGCCATCTGCGGTGTTGCGTCCAGCGGCGCCCTATGTCATCTTTCCTGGTGATTGGTGCGCGGCTCTTCTCCCAGCGGTTGTGGTCTTGGCCTGCTTTGGCGGCCTTGTCTCTAAATCCTATCTGGCCTTTGGGATTGTGCGGAATTTGGCCGGGGCGAAAGCCTTGCTCGGCTCGCCGATGCTGGCGGCAGTGACACCTGCGGGTGTCGTTCCCTTCTTGGAGGTGCCGTCATGGCCTCTTCTCCGCGCCCCTACGCGAGTATCAGGGGAAACCCCAGATCTGGTTCACTAGATCGGACGGCGGCGGCGTCTTGGCGTTGTATCCTTCATGAAGGCGCTGTTTTGTTGCTCGTGGTGTGTTTGGTGTTGGCATTGGAGACTTCGGACGCTTTGCTGGTCCGGGCTGCTCCTCTTGGCATGGGCTTCCGGGCGCTATGCACGGCCTCGACGGCACTCTCTTCATGGCTTCTCCTTCCAGTCTGGCCAAGTCCTGCACCCCATTTGCCGATCCTCTAGGCGCATAGGTGGGAGGTACGTTGATCCGGTTTGTTCTGGAGGCGCGGCCGTGCGACGATGGTGCCCGGCGTTGGTCGCGACGCGGCCTTGATACCTTTGTATCTCGTATCTTTGGGTTGACGGCCGGAGTTTGAGCTAGGAGAGTTCGTTGCTGTGTTGTATCCCTTCTTGTTGTTCCCACACTTTCGTGTGATGCTTCTCTCTTTTCCTCTTGTATGCCTATGTAATTTCTCTTCTACCTATCAATGAATGATACCCAAGCTTTACGTATTCGCGAAAAAAAAACTTTAATCAGCTCCCAGCAACACCCCTTGAAAAACAACCACGCCACAGTCCACAGATAACTCCTCCGCCCCTACCAACTGTTCGTTTTGAGTTTCTGCCGCTACTCAAAATAATGTCCAGATATACCCATCCCACGTGGTCCATCAAGTTGGTTTCTGGTGGGCACAAACCTGGGGGCACACAGCTCAGCCACCGTGTGTCCCACTAAGCTTCCATGCACTCTCCCAGCCTCCCTCTCTCCCGTATAAATCCACCACACCTTCAACCCCAACATCGCACACACCTCCATTGATCCTCGGTGACACACGAGCACACCACACAGACACACACCACACCACACGTCAACACAGACCATGAGGAATGGGGCACTTGACGCGCAAATGAACGGCGGCGGCGCCTCTTCGTCGCCCATGATCCCGCCCCCGTTCTGGTCGACGCCGACGCCGTACCTCTTCATCGGCTTCGCGGTGGTGATGAGCCTCATCGCGGTGGCGCTGGCTGTGCTCCTCTGCTCCCGCCGCAGGGAGGGAGGCCGCGAGGACGAGGAGGCGGTCCCGGCCGGGATGATGTCTGTGCGCGTGCTGACGCCGTTGGACAGGGAGGTGCCCAAGGTGGTGGTGGTGATGGCCGGCGACGACATGCCGTCCTTCCTCGCCAGCGCCACGCCGCTCGCCTTCGCCGAGGCGGCCAAGGTGCAGCGCCCGTACTGCCAGTGCGGCGCCAAGGACGTCGCCGCCCCCGTATAGCTAACTGTGGCTCTCTCGCCGCTGATCGACACCCAAGTATATATGTGTCGGTTAAATCAAACGGGGGGAGCTAAATTTTGCTTCTTTTATGTAGATTATTACACTAGTTTACATCATTTTCCTCCCTAATTAGTAGTTTTGGTGCAACGATGCGAATGCGGTGCTGTGGCCTTGTCCAGGTGGCTTGTTGTTCGGAGCTTCAGAGCATGTAGCGAGTGCGCAATTAATATGCTAATTTGGTTGCATAAAATTTCCTGTTCTTATAAATATTTTTTTATGTGAGCATGATTTGACTTTTAGCTAGTTCTGCTGGCATTTGCTTTGATGCGACTTGCTATTTCCTGGTCGTCCGACCTAAAGATATATCCAGTGAGATATCCATAATCTTGAAGTGGCACAAAAAAAATGTGTATAAATTTAGATAAAGAAGTGTGCAAGAACCGATTTGCAGATATTTAAACCAGGAGAGTATCTACTGATACAAGTGGTATCACTGGATACTTCCCCTAGAGCTGCACATAGTTTTGGATGTACATCTTCCCATTTCGTTTTATTTTTTCGGGGAACATCTTCTTAATTTTCCCTTTTTGAAAGGTATCTTCCCAATTTTCATTAGATAAAAAATTAGGATATTCCTTTTCTAAATAAAAACCTTCCAGTGGAATTAGATCCCTATTTGAGACACAGAGTGTTGCTCCAGTTCTGCAAGAGTTAATTTAACTATTCCTGTACTTCGAAAGCTTTGTTCTGTGGATGGCGGTTCTACCTATCCATGGGATCAATTATAAGTAATTAAGAAAAAACACGTTGCACGCTATAATTCCTGTCATCACCCCCCCCCC
>NC_041391.1:247520899-247543699 GCF_002162155.2 Triticum dicoccoides
TTCCCGGACCCACTTGTGATCCACACTGTCCACGCACATGTTGCCACGTGTCACCCATGGCCCACTACTCGGTATCACTGGCTGCGTAGGACTTGGGTGGCCGTAGCGCTCGTCATCTTTTTTGGGTTTATTTTTATTTTCAAAAATATTTCTTTTCTGTAATTTTGCAAAATCTATTAAATCAACTTAAAGCTTGAATAATTTGAATCTGCCTAAACCAAACTTTAAGATAGACATATCAGATATGAACATGGGGTAGAAAAATCCAGTGAATCTGAATATGCAATTTGTTTCCATTATTAAGCATGTTATAATTCCTGGACCATGCATTTTTGCATTTTAAATGGTAGAATTGTTGAAATCACACAAAAAAACATGCCTTGGAATGGTGATACAAGGCTTTAGAAAAAAAAATGGGTCTGTTTTCTCACAAACGCGTCCCATCTCACCTCAAATACGGCAAATGTAGTGGCATAGTACAGTAAAGACCTGAACTCTTTCAATGACCTATGGTAATGGTGTCTGCATATTCTGCCATGCACAAAAATGGTGCCACACATCAGGAAGGACCTTCTGAATGGCCCTTTCATCAATGCATCTCCATCGGTAATTATGGACTTGGGCTTCTGCTGACACATAGCTCTAATGAACGCCTCGAGCAGCCAAACATATGTACCTTCTGTTTCTAACACAATAGCGCAGGCGAATACCGTGGTGCAAGTATGCAGCGATGGTTGTTCAGGCCGATGAAAGGGATGAAAGGCATTCCATACCTATTAATCTTGTACGTATTGTCAAAGACGATCACGTCACCGTAGTCCAGATAATCCTGAGATGACTGTGAGTCACACCAGAACATGCTTTTGTGCCTTCCTTTAGCATCATAGTGTATTCAATGAAAAAATATGGATCCTTGTCCTTCCTGGTCATCATGATTCCAATGGCAGTGTCAGCATTTCCCTTTGCAAGTAGTTTCATCTTCTCCCTGCAACACATATTATACAGATTCTTTCTCCCAAACCCTGACTTAGCAAACAACCCATACCTGCCGATGAAGTTGTCCACAAATATGTGTTTTCTATCCCAGATCCTACCATAGCTAAGATTTCTACTCTCTGGAATTCCTTGATCTTATTATGAGATCGAAGAAACGGGACTTCGTTCGGTTTATCAAGAACGTGGTTGTGATCATCGACGTATCTACTAAGATACAAAATTTCACGATTTTTATCAAGCTTCACAGTACCACCGAATCTCCAGTCTAAGCCTACGGGTCTGGCCTTCCAAGGTACAAAACTTGTTCTGTCATTTGTCCAGCCCTAGAACAAAGATACCTCCTCAAGCGAATACTTGTTGTGGGGCCTTTTCCTCATTTCAGCAAGTCCCTCCTAATGTCGAACCCACGTGCCTTCATGTACTTGTAGAACATGTATGCCTCCCCTTCTAAACTCAGTGTATTTTCCATCACCTCCCAATGCCTATCCTCGGACCTTTGTTGGTATTTATTGTAGCCAATGTCTAATTCAAAAACATCATCGGCATGGTCATCATGCCCGCTAGCACCACTGCATCCCCCTTATGAAATTAAACAGAGAACCATATAAGTCACTCAACTATTATATCCTTACTTGCCCTACATAATTCTCAAACATACTTGGCTCCCGCTCTCTGCATAAGATGCATCAACATCGTTTAGCGCACTGTCATCATCGATTTTGGTGTGCTCATTGTCACCATTGACATCTACCGGCGCAGATTTAAAGTAAGACATGTAAGTGGTAGTGCAATTGCTATTCCATTCCTTTCCCTACATATTTTTTTAACATACCTGGCTCGCACTTTTAGCATAAGATTCATCTATATCACAGTGCTCATTATCATCATCGACATGTACCTATACATATTCAAAGAAAGACGTGTAAGTGCCAATGTAGTGGTTTGTCTTCAAATTTTTTTGTCAACGTTCACGCCACTTACATTGCCACTGTACAATTCATGCTGACTCATATAGTTCTCCTCGGGAGGTAGGTTCACATTCGGTGACGAGGATCCATTCTCACTACTGGAATCTTCATCGACATATTCGGTTTTGTGCTCCATCGTACACCTTTAAATAAAGTGTTGGATCAATCTGAACACTGAACAACGTATGGGTTTATTTTTCACCCGACATATCTAGTGTTTAGATTGATCCAGGTTTATTTTTCACCCGACATATCTAGTGTTCAGCTTGGGGAGGGGGGAGGGCATGTGTGTCGGGTTTATTTTTCACCCGACATATCGGTACAACGTACGGCGTATGCAGGCAGGCGGGTATACGTATGGCAGTGGGTAAAGACTTTACACGTTTAGTGGTGGTGGTGGGGGTGTTACCGAAGCGGGACTCAAAACAGCTTTAAGTTTAATTTCAGTTTGTATCGGGTAACTTGCCCTTGAGACTTACCCAAGTTCCATCGTGGGCTCTAATTTATGTCAAATGCACTTTGTCATTAATATAATAATAAATAGCAATAATCCCACATCCACCGGCCCTTTAGAGACATTTTACAAATCTTTCCTCTCCTCCCCCACCCCCACACTAATTTTTACTGGGGTGGGCCCCTTCCTCCCCCTATTGTCAATCGAAAACATCCACCTGCGCCCTTCCGTTAATTTATGTACTAGTAGAAAATAGTCCGTACATGTAGCATCACTCGATAAATAAGTGCATCCCCGATCTCAAATAGAGGGTGTGTGGAGATGTGTCTTCGTTGGATCTCACGGTATTCGGTCGGTGCTGGTCTTTGATGGATTTGTTTGGATTCGATCTTCGTTCGTCTTTGTTTGGGTTATTACAGATTTGATCCTTTCGATCTATGACTTTCTTCATCGGTAATGGTTGTTGCTCTAGTGCGTTGATCATATGGGGCTTTAACACGACGACTTCCCGGCCATCTACTGTAATAAGGTTTGCCAAACTCTGGCAGGGGAGGCGATCGGTGCGCCTTCGGCTCGCTCCAGTGCTTTTAGTCGTTGCTAGGTGGTCCATTGACCTGGTGTAATTCACCAACAAGAGGTGTGATACATCTCCAACGTATCTATAATTTATGAAGTATTCATGTCATGTTTACAACAATTTTATATGGTTTTTATATGATTTGAATGGAACTAACCCGGACTGGCGCTATTTTCAGCAGAACTACCATGGTGTTGTTTTTGGTGCAGAAATAAAAGTTCTCAGGATTGGCTAAAACTTTTTGATGATTTTTTTTGGAACAAAAGAGACCTCCGAAGCTTCGTGGGAGGACTAGAAGAGCCACGAGGTGCCCACGAGGCACCAAGGGACGTCTAGTGGGGTGATGGTGCGTTGGTGCCTTGTGGGCCCATCTTGTTGGGGAACGTCGTAATTTAAAAAAAATCCTACGCACACCCAAGATCATGGTGATGCATAGCAACGAGAGGGGAGAGTGTGTCCACGTACCCTCGTAGACCGAAAGCGGAAGCGTTAGCACAACGCGGTTGATGTAGTCGTACGTCTTCATGATCCGACCGATCAAGTACCAAACGCACGGCACCTCCGAGTTCAGCACACGTTCAGCTCGATGACGTCCCTCGAACTCCGATCCAG
Organism: Triticum dicoccoides; assembly: GCF_002162155.2. Taxonomy (NCBI): domain Eukaryota; kingdom Viridiplantae; phylum Streptophyta; class Magnoliopsida; order Poales; family Poaceae; genus Triticum; species Triticum dicoccoides. Next base: position 247,524,507 of record NC_041391.1, read on the forward strand.
CCGAGCTTTGAGGGATAGTTCCGTCAGCACAATGGCGTGGTGACGATGATGATGTTCTACCGACGCAGGGCTTTGCCTAAGCACCGCTATGATATTATCGAGGTGGACTATGGTGGAGGGAGGCACCGCACATGGCTAAGAGATCAATGATCAATTGTTGTGTCTCTAGGGGGTGCCTCCCTCCCTGTATATAAAGGAGTGGAGGAGGGGGAGGGGGCCGGCCACCCTTGGCGCACCCCATGAGGAGTCCTACTCCCATCGGGAGTAGGACTCCCCCCCCCCCCTTCCTTGTTGGAGTAGGAGAGGGAAGGAAGAGGAAGGAGGGAGGAAGGAAAGGGGGGGCGGGCCCCCTCCCAATTCGGATTGGGATTGGGGGGGCCTCCCTTGCTCCTTTCCCCTCCTTTCCACTAAAGCCCATTAAGGCCCATATACCTCCCGGGGGTTCCGATAACCTCCCGGAGCTCCGGTATTGTCCCAATCTCATCCGGAACCATTCCGGTGTCCAAATATAGTCGTCCAATATATCGATCTTTATGTCTCGACCATTTTGAGACTCCTCGTCATGTCCATGATCACATCCGGGACTCCAAACTGCCTTCGGTACATCAAAACACATAAACTCATAATATAATCGTCATCTAACTTTAAGCGTGCGGACCCTACGGGTTCGAGAACTATGTAGACATGACCGAGACACGTCTCCGGTCAATAACCAATAGCGGAACCTGGATGCTCATATTGGCTCCCACATATTCTACAAAGATCTTTATCGGTCAAACCGCATAACAGCATACGTTGTTCCCTTTGTCATCGGTATGTTACTTGCCCGAGATTCGAACGTCGGTATCTCAATACCTAGTTCAATCTCGTTACCGGAAAGTCTCTTTACTCGTTACGTAATGCATTATCCCGTAACTAACTCATTAGCTACATTGCTTGCAAGGCTTATAGTGATGTGCATTACCGAGAGGGCCCAGAGATACCTCTCCGACAATCGGAGTGACAAATCCTAATCTCGAAATACGTCAACTCAACAAGTACCTTCGAAGACACCTGTAGATCACCTTTATAATCACCCAGTTATGTTGTGACATTTGGTAGCACACAAAGTGTTCCTACGGTAAATGGGAGTTACATAATCTCATAGTCATAGGAACATGTATAAGTCAAGAAAGCAATAGCAACATACTAAACGATCAAGTGCTAAGCTAACGGAATGGGTCAAGTCAATCACATCATTCTCCTACTGATGTGATCCCGTTAATCAAATGACAACTCATGTCTATGGCTAGGAAACTTAACCATCTTTGATTCACGAGCTAGTCAAGTAGAGGCATGCTAGTGACACTATGTTTGTCTATGTATTCACACATGTATTATATTTCCGGTTAATACAATTCTAGCATGAATAATAAACATTTATCATGATATAAGGAAATAAATAACAACTTTATTATTGCCTCCAGGGCATATTTCCTTCAGTCTCCCACTGGCACTAGAGTCAATAATCTAGATTACACAGTAATGATTCTAACACCCATGGAGCCTTGGTGTTGATCATGTTTTGCTCGTGGAAGAGGCTTAGTCAACGGGTCTGCAACATTCAGATCCGTATGTATCTTGCAAATCTCCATGTCTCCCACTTGGACTTGGTCCCTGTGGAATTGAAGCGTCTCTTGATGTGCTTGGTTCTCTTGTGAAATCTGGATTCCTTTGCCAAGGCAATTGCACCAGTATTGTCATAAAAGATTTTCATTGGACCCGATGCACTAGGTATGACACCTAGATCGGATATGAACTCCTTCATCCAGACTCCTTCATTTGTTGCTTCCGAAGCAGCTATGTATTCCGCTTCACATGTAGATCCCGCCACGACGCTTTGTTTAGAACTGCACCAACTGACAGCTCCATCGTTCAATATAAACACGTATCCGGTTTGCGATTTAGAATCGTCCAGATCAGTGTCAAAGCTTGCATCGACGTAACCATTTACGACTAGCTCTTTGTCACCTCCATAAACGAGAAACATATCCTTAGTCCTTTTCAGGTATTTCAGGATGTTCTTGACCGCTGTCCAGTGATCACTCCTGGATTACTTTGGTACCTCCCTGCTAAACTAATAGCAAGGCACACATCAGGTCTGGTACACAGCATTGCATACATGATAGAGCCTATGGCTGAAGCATAGGGAACTTCTTTCATTTTCTCTCTATCTTCTGCAGTGGTCGGGCATTGAGTCTGACTCAATTGCACACCTTCTATTACAGGCAAGAACCCTTTCTTTGCTTGATCCATTTTGAACTTCTTCAAAACTTTATCAAGGTATGTACTTTGTGAAAGTCCAATTAAGCGTCTTGATCTATCTCTATAGATCTTGATGCCCAATATATAAGCAGCTTCACCGAGGTCTTTCATTGAAAAACTTTTATTCAAGTATCCTTTTATGCTATCCAGAAATTCTATATCATTTCCAATCAATAATATGTCGTCCACATATAATATTAGAAATGCTACAGATCTCTCACTCACTTTCTTGTAAATACAGGCTTCTCCAAAAGTCTGTATAAAACCATATGCTTTGATCACACTATCAAAGCGTTTATTCCAACTCCGATAGGCTTGCACCAGTCCATAAATGGATCGCTGGAGCTTGGACACTTTGTTAGCATCCTTTGGATTGACAAAACCTTCTGGTTGCATCATATACAACTCTTCTTCCAGAAATCCATTCAGGAATGCAGTTTTTACATCCATTTGCCAAATTTCATAATCATAAAATGCGGAAATTGCTAACATGATTCGGAAAGACTTAAGCATCGCTACGGGTGAGAAAGTCTCATCATAGTCAACCCCTTGAACTTGTCGAAAACCTTTTGCAACAAGTCGAGCTTTGTAGACAATAACATTACCATCAGTGTCAGTCTTCTTCTTGAAGATCCATTTATTCTCGATGGCTTACCCATCATCGGGCAAGTCAACCAAAGTCCACACTTTGTTCTCATACAAGGATCCATCTCAGATTTCATGGCCTCAAGCCATTTTGCGGAATCTGGGTTCATCGTCGCTTCCTCATAGTTCGTAGGTTCGCCATGGTCAAGTAACATGACCTCCAGAATAGGATTACCATACCACTCTGGTGCGGATCTTACTCTGGTTGACCTACGAGGTTCAGTAGTAACTTGATTTGAAGTTTCATGATCAACATGATTAGCTTCCTCACTTATTGGTGTAGTCGTCACAGGAACCGGTTTCTGTGAGGAACTATTTTCCAATAAAGGAGCGGGTACAGTTACCTCATCAAGTTCTACTTTCCTCCCACTCACTTCTTTCGAGAGAACTCCTTCTCTAGAAAGGATCCATTCTTGGCAACGAATGTCTTGCCTTCGGATCTGTGATAGAAGGTGTACCCAACAGTTTCCTTTGGGTATCCTATGAAGACACATTTCCCCGATTTGGATTCGAGCTTATCAGGTTGAAGCTTTTTCACATAAGCATCGCAGCCCCAAACTTTAAGAAAAGACAACTTTGGTTTCTTGCCAAACCACAGTTCATAAGGCGTCGTCTCAACTGATTGCCCTATTTAACGTGAATGCAGCCGTCTCTAAAGCATAACCCCAAAATGATAGCGGTAAATCAGTAAGAGACATCATAGATCGCACCATATCTAGTAAAGTACGATAACGATGTTCGGACACACCATTACGCTATGGTGTTCCGGGTGGCGTGAGTTGCGAAACTATTCCGCATTGTTTCAAATGTAGACCAAACTCATAATTCAAATATTCTCCTCCACGATCAGATCGTAGAAACTTTATTTTCTTGTTCCGATGATTTTCAACTTCACTCTGAAATTCTTTGAACTTTTCAAATGTTTCAGACTTATGTTTCATTAAGTAGATATACCCATATCTGCTCAAATCATCTGTGAAGGTGAGAAAATAACGATACTCGCCGCGAGCCTCAATATTCATTGGACCACATACATCAGTATGTATGATTTCCAATAAATCAGTTGCTCGCTCCATAGTTCCGGAGAACGGCGTTTTAGTCATGTTGCCCATGAGGCATGGTTTGCAAGTACCAAGTGATTCATAATCAAGTGATTCCAAAAGTCCATCAGTATGGGGTTTCTTCATGCGCTTTACACCAATATGACCTAAACGGTAGTGCCACAAATAAGTTGCACTATCAGTATCAACTCTGCATCTTTTGGCTTCAACATTATGAATATGTGTATCACTACTATCGAGATTCATCAGAAATAGACCACTCTTTAAGGGTGCATGACCATAAAAGATATTACTCATATAAATAGAACAACCATTATTCTCAGATTTAAATGAATAACCGTCTCGCATCAAACAAGATTCAGATATAATGTTCATGCTCAACGCTGGCACCAAATAACAATTATTTAGGTCTAAAACTAATCCCGAAGGTAGATGTAGAGGTAGCGTGCCGATGGCGATCACATCGGCTTTGGAACCATTTCCCACGCGCATCGTCACCTCGTCCTTAGCCAGTGTCCTCTTAATCCGTAGTCCCTGTTTCATGTTGCAAATATTAGCAACAGAACCAGTATCAAATACCCATGTGCTACTGCGAGCTCTGGTAAGGTACACATCAATAACATGTATATCACATATACCTTTGTTCACCTTGCCATCCTTCTTATCCGCCAAATACTTGGGGCAGTTCCGCTTCCAGTGTCTAGTCTGCTTGCAGTAGAAGCACTCAGTCTCAAGCTTAGGTCCAGACTTGGGTTTCTTCTCTTGAGCAGCAACTTGTTTGTCATTCTTCTTGAAGTTCCCCTTATTCTTCCCTTTGCCCTTTTTCTTGAAATTGGTGGTCTTATTGACCATCAACACTTGCTGCTCCTTCTTGATTTCTACCTCCGCAGCCTTTAGCATTGCGAAGAGCTCGGGAATTGTCTTGTTCATCCCTTGCATATTATAGTTCATCACGAAGCTCTTGTAGCTTGGTGGCAGTGATTGAAGAATTCTGTCAATGACACTATCATCCGGAAGATTAACTCCCAGTTGAATCAAGTGATTGCAATACCCAGACATTTTGAGTATATGTTCACTGACAGACCCATTATCCTCCATCTTGCAGCTGTAGAACTTATTGGAGACTTCATATCTCACAATCCGAGCATTTTCTTGAAATATTAACTTCAACTCCTGGAACATCTCATATGCTCCATGACATTCAAAATGTCGTTGAAGCCCCGGTTCTAAGCCGTAAAGCATGGCACACTGAAATATAGAGTAGTCATCAACTTTGCTCTGTAAGACGTTCTTCACGTCGTCAGTTGCATCTGCAGCAGGCCTGGCACCCAGCGGTGCTTCCAAGACGTAATTCTTCTGTGCAGCAATGAGGATAATCCTCAAGTTACGGACCCAGTCCGTGTAATTGCTGTTGGGGAACGTAGCAGAAATTCAAAATTTTCCTACGTGTCACCAAGATCTATCTATGGAGAAACCAGCAACGAGGGGAAGGAGAGTGCATCTACATACCCTTGTAGATCGCTAAGCGGAAGCGTTCAAGAGAACGGGGTTGAAGGAGTCGTACTCGTCGTGATTCAGATCACCGATGATCCTAGTGCAGAACGGACGGCACCTCCGCGTTCAACACACGTACAGCTCGACGATGTCTCCCACGCCTTGATCCAGCAAGGAGAGAGGGAGAGGTTGAGGAAGACTCCATCCAGCAGTAGCACAACGGCATGGTGGTGATGGAGGAGCGTGGCAATTCTGCAGGGCTTCGCCAAGCACCTACGGGAGAGGAGGAGGTGTCACGGGAGGGAGGGAGGCGCCAAGGGCTCAGGTATGGATGCCCTCCCTCCCCTCCACTATATATAGGGGCAGGGGAGAGGGGGGAGGCGCAGCCTTGCCCCTTCCTCCAAGGAAGGGGTGCGGCTAAGAGGGGGGGAGGAGTCCATCCTCCCCAAGGCACCTCGGAGGTGCCTTCCCCTTTTAGGACTCTCCCCTTTTTCCTATATCTTGGCGCATGGGCCTCTAGGGGCTGGTGCCCTTGGCCCATGTAGGCCAAGGCGCACCCCCTACAGCCCATGTGGCCCCCCGGGGCAGGTGGCCCCACCCGGTGGGCCCCCGAGACCCTTCCGGTGGTCCCGGTACAATACCGATGACCCCGAAACTTGTCCCGATGGCCGAAACAGGACTTCCTATATATAAATCTTTACCTCCGGACCATTCCGGAACTCCTCGTGACGTCCGGGATCTCATCCGGGACTCCGAACAACATTCGGTAACCACATACAAACTTCCTTTATAACCCTAGCGTCATCGAACCTTAAGTGTGTAGACCCTACGGGTTCGGGAGACATGTAGTCATGACCGAGATGTTCTCCGGTCAATAACCAACAGCGGGATCTGGATACCCATGTTGGCTCCCACATGTTCCACGATGATCTCATCGGATGAACCACGATGTCAAGGACTCAATCAATCCCGTATACAGTTCCCTTTGTCTAGCGGTATGGTACTTGCCCGAGATTCGATCGTCGGTATACCGATACCTTGTTCAATCTCGTTACCGGCAAGTCTCTTTACTCGTTCCATAACACATCATCCCGTGATCAACCCCTTGGTCACATTGTGCACATTATGATGATGTCCTACCGAGTGGGCCCAGAGATACCTCTCTGTTTACACGGAGTGACAAAATCCCGATCTCGATTCGTGCCAACCCAACAGACACTTTCAGAGATACCCGTAGTGTACCTTTATAGCCACCCAGTTACGTTCTGACGTTTGGCACACCCAAAGCACTCCTACGGTATCCGGGAGTTGCACAATCTCATGGTCTAAGGAAATGATACTTGACATTAGAAAAGCTTTAGCATACGAACTACATGATCTTGTGCTAGGCTTAGGATTGGGTCTTGTCCATCACATCATTCTCCTAATGATGTGATCCCGTTATCAACGACATCCAATGTCCATGGTCAGGAAACCGTAACCATCTATTGATTAACGAGCTAGTCAACTAGAGGCTTACTAGGGACATGGTGTTGTCTATGTATCCACACATGTATCTGAGTTTCCTATCAATACAATTCTAGCATAGATAATAAACGATTATCATGAACAAGGAAATATAATAATAATCAATTTATTATTGCCTCTAGGGCATATTTCCAACAGTCTCCCACTTGCACTAGAGTCAATAATCTAGTTCACATCGATATGTGATTAACACTCAAGGTCACATCCCCATGTGACTAACACCCAAAGAGTTTACTAGAGTCAATAATCTAGTTCACATTTACCATGTGATTAACACTCGATGAGTTCTGGGTTTGATCATGTTATGCTTGTGAGAGAGGTTATAGTCAACGGGTCTGAACCTTTCAGATCCGTGTGTGCTTTACAAATCTCTATGTCATCTCCTAGATGCAGCTACCACGTTCTATTTGGAGCTATTCCAAATAACTGTTCTACTTGGAGCTATTCTAAATTGTTGCTCCATTATACGTATCCGGTATCTCTACTCAGAGCTATCCGGACAGGTGTTAAGCTTGCATCGACGTAACCCTTTACGACGAACTCTTTTACCACCTCCATAATTGAGAAAATTCCTTAGTCCACTAGTTACTAAGGATAACTTTGACCGCTGTCCTGTGATCCATTCTTGGATCACTCTTGTACCCCTTGACTGACTCATGGTAAAGCACACTTCAGGTGCGGTACACAACATAGCATACTGTAGAGCCTATGTCTTAAGCATAGGGGACGACCTTCGTTCCTTTCTCTCTATTCTGCCATGGTCGAGCTTTAAGTCTTAACTTCATACCTTACAACTCAGGCAAGAACTCCTTCTTTGACTGATCCATCTTGAACACCTTCAAGATCACGTCAAGGCATGTGCTCATTTGAAAGTACTATTAAGCGTTTTGATCTATCCTTATAGATCTTGATGCTCAATGTTCAAGTAGCTTAATCCAGGTTTTCCATTGAAAACACTTTCCAAATAACCCTATATGCTTTCCAGAAATTCTACGTCATTTCTGATCATCAATATGTCAACAACATATACTCATCAGAAATTCTATAGTGCTCCCACTCACTTCTTTGGAAATACAAGTTTCTCATAAACTTTGTATACACCCAAAATCTTTGATCATCATCAAAGCATACATTCCAACTCCGAGATGCTCACTCCAGTCCTCAGAAGGATTGCTGGAGCTTTGCATACTTATTAGCATATTTCAGGACAGACAAAACCTTCCGGTTGTATCACATACAACCTTTCCTCAAGAATCGTCGAGGAAACAATGTTTTGACATCCTATCTGCAAGATTTCATAAATAATGCAGTAATTGCTAATATAATTCCAACAGACTCTTAGCATCGCTACGAGTGAGAAAGTCTCATCATAGTCAACTCCTTGAACTTGTCGAAAAACATCTTAACGACAAGTCGAGCTTTCTCAATGGTGACACTTACCATCATTGTCTGTCTTCCTTTCAAAATCCATATTTACCTAACAGCCTTACGACCATCAAGTAGTTCTTCCAAAGTCTACACTTTGTTTTCATACATGGATCCTCTCTCGGGTTTTATGGCCTTGAGCCATTTATCGGAATCCGGGCCCACCATCGCTTCTCCATAGCTCGTAGGTTCATTGTTGTCTAGCAACATGACTTCCAAGACAGGATTACGTACCACTCTGAAGTAGTACGCATCCTTGTCATCCCACGAGGTTTGGTAGTGACTCGATCCGAAGTTTCATGATCACTATCATAAGCTTCCACTTCAGTTGGTGTACGTGCCACAGGAACAACTTCCTGTGCCCTGCTACACACTTGTTGAAGTGACGGTTCAATAACCTCATCAAGTCTCCACCATCCTCCCACTCAACTTTTCGAGAGAAACTTTTCCTCGAGAAAGGAACCGATTCAAGAAACAATCCCTATTGCTTTCGGATCTGAATTAGGAGGTATACCCAACTGTTTTTGGGTGTCCTATGAAGATGCATTTTATCTGCTTTGGGTTCGAGCTTATCAACCTGAAACCTTTTCACATAAGCGTCGCAGCCCCAAACTTTCAAGAAACGGCAACTTAGGTTTCTCCAAACCATAGTTCATACGGTGTCGTCTCAACAAAATTATGTGGTGCCCTATTTAAAGTGAATGTGATTGTCTCTAATGCCTAACCCATGAACGATAGTGGTAACTCGATAAGAGACATCATGGTATGCACCATATCCAATAGGGTGCAACTATGACGTTTGGACACACCATCACACTATGGTGTTCCAGGCTGTATCAGTTGTGAAACAATTTCCACAATGTCTTAATTCTGTGCCAAACTCGTGATTCAGATATTCATCTCTATGATCATATCATAGATCTTTTATCCTCTTGTCACGACGATCTTTCAACTTCACACTGAAATTACTTGAACCTTTCAATAATTCAGACTCGTGATTCATCAAGTAAATATACTCAACATCTACTCGAATCATCTGTGAAGTAAGAACATAACGATATTCACTGCATGCCTCAGCACTCATTGGACTGCACACATCAAAATGTGTTACTTCCAACAAGTTGCTATCTTGTTCCATCTTACTGAAAACGAGGCTTTTCAGTCATCTTGCCCATGTGGTATGATTTGCATGTCCCAAGTGATTCAAAATCAAGTGAGTCAAAACGGTCCATTTGCATGGAGTTTCTTCATGCATATACACCAACAGACATGGTTCGCATGTCTCAAACTTTTCAAAACTGAGTGAGCCCAAAGATCCATCAATATGGAGCTTCTTCATGCGTTTTATACCGATATGACTTACGTGGCAGTGCCACAAGTAGGTGGTACTATCATTACTATCTTTTGGCATGAACATGTGTATCACTACGATCGAGATTTAATAAACCATTCATTTTAGGTGTAAGACCATTGAAGGTATTATTCAAATAAATAGAGTAACCATTATTCTCCTTAAATGAATAACCGTATTGCGATAGACGTAATCCAATCATGTCTATGCTCAACGCAAACACCAAATAACAATTATTTAGGTTTAACACCAATCTCTTTGGTAGAGGGAGCGTGCGATGCTTGATCATATCAAGCTTGGAAAAACTTCCAACACATATCGTCAGCTCACCTTTAGCTAGTCTCCGTTTATTCCGTAGCCTTTTGTTTCGAGTTACTAACACTTAGCAACCGAACCGGTATCTAATACCCTGGTGCTACTAGGAGTACTAGCAAAGTACACATTAACACAATGTATATCCAATATACTTCTATCGACCTTGCCAGCCTTCTTATCTACCAAGTATCTAGGGTAATTCTGCTCTAGTGGTTGTTCCCCTTATTACAGAAGCACTTAGTCTCGGGTTTGGGTTTTACCTTGGGTTTCTTCACTAGAGCAGCAGCTGATTTGCCGTTTCATGAAGTATCCCTTCTTGCCCTTGCCCTTCTTGAAACTATTGGTTCCACCAACCATCAACAATTGATGCTCCTTCTTGATTTCTACTTTCGCGGTGTCAAACATCGCGAATACCTCAAGGATCATCATATCTATCCCTGATATGTTATAGTTCATCACGAAGCTCTAACAGCTTGGTGGCAATGACTTTGGAGAACCATCACTGTCTTATCTGGAAGATCAACTCCCACTCGATTCAAATGATTGTTGTACTCAGACAATCTGAGCACAAGCTCAACAATTGAGCTTTTCTCCTTAGTTTGCAGGTTAAGAAAGTCATCGGAGGTCTTATACCTCTTGACATGGGCACGAGCCTGAAATCCCAATTTCAGCCCTCAAAACATCTCATATGTTTCGCGATGTTTCAAAAACGTCTTTGGTGCCTCAACTCTAAACCGTTTAACTGAACTATCACGTAGTTATCAAAACGTGTATGTCAGATGTTCGCAACAACCACAGACAACGTTCGAGGTTCAGCACACTGAGCGGTGCATTAAGGACATAAGCCTTCTATGAAGCAATGAGGACAATCCTCAGTTTACGGACCTAGTCCGCATAATTGCTACTATCAACTTTCAACTAATTTTTCTCTAGAAACATATCTAAACAGTAGAACTATAGCGTGAGCTACGATATAATTTGCAAAAACCTTTTGACTATGTTCAGGATAATTAAGTTCATCTTATGAACTCCCACTCAGATAGACATCCCTCTAGTCATCTAAGTGATTACATGATCCGAGTCAAACTAGGCCGTGTCCGATCATCACGTGAGACGGACTAGTCATCATCGGTGAACATCTTCATGTTGATCGTATCTTCTATACGACTCATGTTCGACCTTTCGGTCTCCGTGTTCCGAGGCCATGTCTGTACATGCTAGGCTCGTCAAGTTAACCCTAAGTGTTTCGCGTGTGTAAATCTGTCTTACACCCGTTGTATGTGAACGTTAGAATCTAACACCCGATCATCACGTGGTGCTTCGAAACACGAACTGTCGCAACGGTGCACAGTTAGGGGAGAACACTTCTTGAAATTGTTGTAAGGGATCATCTTATTTACTACCGTCGTTCTAAGCAAATAAGATGTATAAACATGATAAACACCACATGCAATCAAATAGTGACATGATATGGCCATCATCACTTTGCTCCTTTTGATCTCCATCTTCGGGGCTCCATGATCATCATCGTCACCGGCATGACACCATGATCTCCATCATCATGATCTCCATCATCGTGTCTTCATGAAGTTGCCTCGCCAACTATTACTTCTACTACTATGGCTAACGGTTAGCAATAAAGTAAAGTAATTACATGACGTTTAAGTTGACACGCAGGTCACAAATAAATAAAGACAACTCCTATGGCTCCTGCCGGTTGTCATACTCATCGACTTGCAAGTCGTGATTCCTATTACAAGAACATGATCAATCTCATACATCACATATATCATTCATCACATCCTTTTTGGCCATATCACATCACATAGCATACCCTACAAAAACAAGTTAGACGTCCTCTAATTGTTGTTTGCATGTTTTACGTGGCTGCTATGGGTTTCTAGCAAGAACGTTTCTTACCTACGCATGAACCACAACGTGATATGCCAATTGCTATTTACCCTTCATAAGGACCCTTTTCATCGAATCCGATCCGACTAAAGTGGGAGAGACAGACACCCGCCAGCCACCTTATGCAACTAGTGCATGTTTGTCGGTGGAACCGGTCTCACGTAAGCGTACGTGTAAGGTTGGTCCGGGCCGCTTCATCCCACGATGCCGCCGAATCAAGATAAGACTAGTAACGGCAAGCATATTGAACAATATCGACGCCCACAACTACTTTGTGTTCTACTCGTGCAAAGAATCTACGCAATAGACCTAGCTCATGATGCCACTGTTGGGGAACGTAGCAGAAATTCAAAATTTTCCTACGTGTCACCAAGATCTATCTATGGAGAAACCAGCAGCGAGGGGAAGGAGAGTGCATCTACATACCCTTGTAGATCGCTAAGCGGAAGCGTTCAAGAGAACGGGGTTGAAGGAGTCGTACTCGTCGTGATTCAGATCACCGATGATCCTAGTGCAGAACGGACGGCACCTCCGCGTTCAACACACGTACAGCTCGACGATGTCTCCCACGCCTTGATCCAGCAAGGAGAGAGGGAGAGGTTGAGGAAGACTCCATCCAGCAGCAGCACAACGGCATGGTGGTGATGGAGGAGCGTGGCAATTCTGCAGGGCTTCGCCAAGCACCTACGGGAGAGGAGGAGGTGTCACGGGAGGGAGGGAGGCGCCAAGGGCTCAGGTATGGATGCCCTCCCTCCCCTCCACTATATATAGGGGCAGGGGAGAGGGGGTAGGCGCAGCCTTGCCCCTTCCTCCAAGGAAGGGGTGCGGCTAAGAGGGGGGGAGGAGTCCATCCTCCCCAAGGCACCTCGGAGGTGCCTTCCCCTTTTAGGACTCTCCCCTTTTTCCTATATCTTGGCGCATGGGCCTTTAGGGGCTGGTGCCCTTGGCCCATGTATGCCAAGGCGCACCCCCTACAGGCCATGTGGCCCCCCGGGGCAGGTGGCCCCACCCGGTGGGCCCCCGGGACCCTTCCGGTGGTCCTGGTACAATACCGATGACCCCGAAACTTGTCCCGATGGCCGAAACAGGACTTCCTATATATAAATCTTTACCTCCGGACCATTCCGGAACTCCTCGTGACGTCCGGGATCTCATCCGGGACTCCGAACAACATTCAGTAACCACATACAAACTTCCTTTATAACCCTAGCGTCATCGAACCTTAAGTGTGTAGACCCTACGGGTTCGGGAGACATGTAGTCATGACCGAGATGTTCTCTGGTCAATAACCAACAGCGGGATCTGGATACCCATGTTGGCTCCCACATGTTCCACGATGATCTCATCGGATGAACCACGATGTCAAGGACTCAATCAATCCCGTATACAATTCCCTTTGTCTAGCGGTATGGTACTTGCCCGAGATTCGATCGTCGGTATACCGATACCTTGTTCAATCTCGTTACCGGCAAGTCTCTTTACTCGTTCCGTAACACATCATCCCGTGATCAACCCCTTGGTCACATTGTGCACATTATGATGATGTCCTACCGAGTGGGCCCAGAGATACCTCTCTGTTTACACGGAGTGACAAAATCCCGATCTCGATTCGTGCCAACCCAACAGACACTTTCAGAGATACCCGTAGTGTACCTTTATAGCCACCCAGTTACGTTGTGACGTTTGGCACACCCAAAGCACTCCTACGGTATCCGGGAGTTGCACAATCTCATGGTCTAAGGAAATGATACTTGACATTAGAAAAGCTTTAGCATACAAACTACATGATCTTGTGCTAGGCTTAGGATTGGGTCTTGTCCATCACATCATTCTCCTAATGATGTGATCCCGTTATCAACGACATCCAATGTCCATGGTCAGGAAACCGTAACCATCTATTGATTAACGAGCTAGTCAACTAGAGGCTTACTAGGGACATGGTGTTGTCTATGTATCCACACATGTATCTGAGTTTCCTATCAATACAATTCTAGCATAGATAATAAACGATTATCATGAACAAGGAAATATAATAATAATCAATTTATTATTGCCTCTAGGGCATATTTCCAACAATTGCTACCATCATCTTTCAACTTTGCTTTCTCAAGGAACGCGTTAAAATTTAACGGAACAACAACAGGGGCCATCTATCTACAGCAAACATAGACAAGCAAAATACTATCAGGTACTAAGTTCATGATAAATTTAAGTTCATCTAATCATATTACTTAAGAACTCCCACTTAGATAGACATCCCTCTAATCATCTAAGTGATCACGTGATCCAAATCAACTAAACCATAACCGATCATCATGTGAAATGGAGTAGTTTTCAATGGTGAACATCACTATGTTGATCATATCTACTATATGATTCACGCTCGACCTTTCGGTCTCAGTGTTCCGAGGCCATATCTGCATATGCTAGGCTCGCCAAGTTTAACCTGGGTATTCTACGTGTGCAAAAACTGGCTTGCACCCGTTGTAGATGGACGTAGAGCTTATCACACCCGATCATCACGTGGTGTATGGGCACGACGAACTTTGGCAACGGTGCATACTCAGGGAGAACACTTTTATCTTGAAATTTAGTGAGAGATCATCTTATAATGCTACCGTCAATCAAAGCAAGATAAGATGCATAAAAGATAAACATCACATGCAATCAATATAAGTGATATGATATGGCCATCATCATCTTGTGCTTGTGATCTCCATCTCCGAAGCACCGTCATGATCACCATTGTCACTAGCGCGACACCTTTGATCTCCATCGTAGCATCGTTGTCGTCTCGCCAACTATTGCTTTTACGACTATCGCTACCGATTAGTGATAAAGTAAAGCAACTACAGGGCGATTGCATTGCATACAATAAAGCGACAACCATATGGCTCCTGCCAGTTGCCGATAACTCGGTTACAAAACATGATCATCTCATACAATAAAATATAGCATCACGTCTTGACCATATCACATCACAACATGCCCTGCAAAAACAAGTTAGACGTCCTCTACTTTGTTGTTGCAAGTTTTTCGTGGCTGCTACGGGCTTAGCAAGAATCGTTCTTACCTACCCATCAAAACCACAACGATAGTTCGTCAAGTTAATGTTGTTTTAACCTTCTTAAGGACCGGGCGTAGCCACACTTGGTTCAACTAAAGTTGGAGAAACTGACACCCGCCAGCCACCTGTGTGCAAAGCACGTCGGTAGAACCAGTCTCACGTAAGCGTACGCGTAATGTCGGTCCGGGCCGCTTCATCCAACAATACCGCCAAACCAAACTATGACATGTTGGTAAGCAGTATGACTTGTATCGCCCACAACTCACTTGTGTTCTACTCGTGCATATAACATCAACGCATAAAACCTGGCCCGGATGCCACTGTTGGGGAACGTAGTAATTTCAAAAAAAATCCTACGCACACGCAAGGTCATGGTGATGCATAGCAACGAGAAGGGAGAGTGTGTCCATGTACCCTCGTAGACCAAAAGCGGAAGAGTTAGCACAACGTGGTTGATGTAGTCGTACGTCTTCACAACTCGACCGATCAAGTACCAAACGCACGGCACCTCCGAGTTCAGCACATGTTCAGCTCGATGACTTCCCTCGAACTCCGATCCAGCCGAGCTTTAAGGGAGAGTTCCATCAGCACGACGGCGTGGTGAAGATGATGATGTTCTACCGAAGCAGGGCTTCGCCTAAGCACCGCTACGATATTATCGAGGTGGAATATGGCGGAGGGGGGCACCGCACACGGCTAAGAGATCAATGATCAATTGTTGTGTCTCTAGAGGGTGCCTCCCTCCCCGTATATAAAGGAGTGGAGGAGGGGGAGGGGGCCGGCCACCCTTGGAGCGCCCCATGAGGAGTCCTACTCCCATCGGGAGTAGGACTCCCCCCCTTCCTTGTTGGAGTAGGAGAGGGAAGGAAGAGGAAGGAGCGAGGAAGGAAAGGGGGGCCGGCCCCCCTCCCAATTTGGATTGGGCTTGGGGGGGCGCCCCCTCCCTTGCTCCTTTCCCCTCCTTTCCACTAAAACCCATTAAGGCCCATATACCTCCCGGGGGTTCCGATAACCTCCCGGAGCTCCGGTATTGTCCCAATCTCATCCGGAACCATTCCGGTGTCCAAATATAGTCGTCCAATATATCGATCTTTATGTCTCGACCATTTTGAGACTCCTCGTCATGTCCATGATCACATCCGGGACTCCAAACTGCCTTCGGTACATCAAAACACATAAACTCATAATATAATCGTCATCTAACTTTAAGCGTGCGGACCCTACGGGTTCGAGAACTATGTAGACATGACCGAGACACGTCTCCGGTCAATAACCAATAGCGGAACCTGGATGCTCATATTGGCTCCCACATATTCTACAAAGATCTTTATCGGTCAAACCGCATAACAACATACGTTGTTCCCTTTGTCATCGGTATGTTACTTGCCCGAGATTCGATCGTTGGTATCTCAATACCTAGTTCAATCTTGTTACCGGAAAGTCTCTTTACTCGTTACGTAATGCATCATCCCGTAACTAACTCATTAGCTACATTGCTTGCAAGGCTTATAGTGATGTGCATTACCGAGAGGGCCCAGAGATACCTCTCCGACAATCGGAGTGACAAATCCTAATCTCGAAATACGTCAACTCAACAAGTACCTTCGGAGACACCTGTAGAGCACCTTTATAATCACCCAGTTACGTTGTGATGTTTGGTAGCACACAAAGTGTTCCTCCGGTAAACGGGAGTTACACAATCTCATAGTCATAGGAACATGTATAAGTCATAAAGAAAGCAATAGCAACATACTAAACGATCAAGTGCTAAGCTAATGGAATGGGTCAAGTCAATCACATCATTCTCCTAATGATGTGATCCCGTTAATCAAATGACAACTCATGTCTATGGCTAGAAAACTTAACCATCTTTGATTCACGAGCTAGTCAAGTAGAGGCATGCTAGTGACACTATGTTTGTCTATGTATTCACACATGTATTATGTTTCCGGTTAATACAATTCTAGCATGAATAATAAACATTTATCATGATATAAGGAAATAAATAATAACTTTATTATTGCCTCTAGGGCATATTTCCTTCACATCTTAGCCCCTCTTGAGATGAGACCGGCGCCAAAAATTCCTCTAAATAGAGAAACCCCCAGAAATAACCCTAGAACTTCGACTCCGCCGCCGCAATCCTCTATACCTCTACGATCTCATCTATATCACCAGAGGTCATCTTCATCATCTCGGTGGTCTCCATGACGAGGAGGGAGTAGTTCACCCTCAGGGCTGAGGGTATGTACTAGTAGCTATGCGTTTGATCTCTCTCTCTCGTGTTCTTGATTTGGCACGATCTTAATGTACAGCGCTTTGTTGATATAGTTGGATCATATGGTGTTTCTCCCTCTCTATCTTGTTGTGATGAGTTGAGTTTTTACCTTTGAGGTTTCACTATTATCGGATTGAATACTTTTAAGGATTTGTGCACACTTCATGTATGTCTTGCACGCCAATACCCATGGTGACAATGGGGTGTTTTATTGATTCACTTGATGTATGTTTTGGCACTCAACTCACGGATTCCCAAGGTGACATTGGGGTAGTCTATGCAAGGGGTTGATGCATGTTTTCGTCCTACTTTCTCCGGTAGAAATCTTGGGACTCTCTTTGAAGTTCTTTGTGTTGGAATGAATATTATGAATATGAAGTTGTTTAATGTGTATCGTATAATTTACTCACAGATACTTGTGGTGGCATTGGAGTATCTAGGTTACATTAAAGTTGGTTGATGTGTATCATATAGTGTTATTTTAGTACGAACTATAGGGATGTTTGTGACACTTATAGGAATAGCTCAATAGATTGATCAGAAATGAAAACTTTGATGTGGTTTCGTATCCTACAAACAATTTCATTTTATATTCTCCACTTGATAAGAACTTTGGAGTGATTCTTTGTCGCACATTGAGGGATTGTTATATGATTCAACTATGTTAGCACTGTTGAGAGATTGCACTAGTGAAAGTATGAACCCTAGACCGTGTTTCTAAGCATTGCAATATCGTTTGTGCTCCGTTTTATCACTTGTTACCTTGCTGTTTTTATATTTCAGATTAAGAAAACCTATATCTACTATCCATACTACAATCCTATCACCATCTCTTTGCTGAACTAGTGCACCTATACAATTTACCATTGTATTGGGTGTGTTGGGGGCACAAGAGATTTCTTGTATTTGATTGCAGGGTTGTTTGAGAGAGACCATCTTCATCCTATGCCTCCCACGGATTGATAAACCTTAGGTCATCCACTTGAGGGAAAATTGCTACTATCCTACAAAACTCTGCCCTTGGAGGCCCAACACGAGTCTACAAGAATAAGTTGTGTATTAGACATCAAGGTGGTTCAACATCTTCTCTTTCAATGCCGAATTGCATGCATTGCTTGGAATTCTATGTATTTCGCCTCTAATATTACTCTGGCTTACCACGGGTAGATTTTGGTCACGGATACAGGATTCCTATTTTTTCGCTCTTTTATTTATTTTAACGTTGTTTTCGGTTTTATGGTGCACTTACTTATGCAAAAAAGGATTTTGGTTTGACAAAAATAAACACAATTAGTGTTCTCTTGCATGCACAAGTTATGTCATATATACATGAGAGTCAAAAAAACACATTATAGACCTATAATGTGATTTTTCTTCACCCTCATATTGGTTTGACAATGTGATATAGCATGGTTGTGTGCATCCATGATTCAAAGCTTGAGCTGGAGTACTATTTCATTATTTGAAGAAAACGGACATCCAAAACTTTGGTGCTATGTAGACATCCTTAAGGCACTATTTCATTATCTAAAGAAAACCAACATCCAAAATCTAGCACGGAGCGATGTCCCGTATGGATGCAAAGTGCAAATATAACTCAACA
The DNA here is from genome assembly GCF_002162155.2 of Triticum dicoccoides. Lineage (NCBI taxonomy): Eukaryota > Viridiplantae > Streptophyta > Magnoliopsida > Poales > Poaceae > Triticum > Triticum dicoccoides. The sequence goes on from NC_041391.1 coordinate 247,543,488, forward strand.
ACTATAACTCGTCCATTTTGCATCAAGATAGAACTGCAAAATACACCTCCACCTTCACCATTTTCTCGCTCTATTGAATTACTAAGAAGCATTATCAAGAGGACGGAGTTTTGGCGCCCATGCATTTGCACCCAGCAATGGGCAGTAAAAAAATAAAAATAAAATAGAAAACAAAGTCAGAAAATCGGAAACCAGAGATATTCTAGTGTGCT
>NC_041391.1:247544117-247548457 GCF_002162155.2 Triticum dicoccoides
TTACAAGGAGGCCTCTCGGCCTTAACCGAGTTTACAAGAAAGTCTAGTCCTCATGCAAACCAGACTGTCGTACATGGGGTGCTACTGCCATATGCGGTCAACTCATAACTCGCGGTATTCTGCCAACGGCTACCCTGCACGAATACAAGCTCTCTAGCATGACGACATGCTAAGCTGCTAATCTCTTCGACGAGAGAGCGATGTTGTGACCTGTCTGTCGTTGGTGCTTTGAGCATCGCCACCGCCTCCGCGCTATCTAACTCCACGATGATAGGCAACATGGTCCTGTAAAGAAGGCATTTTGAGAATATATATTTTTTGTCTAGAGCTTCTCTAATGTCATTTCAGCACGCACGCTCCTTTGTACACTCAAGCACCTTACGTGCCAAAAAGTTCACGTATTTTTTAATTTGTTTCCTATTTGTTTTTCAAATTTACTGTTCATAGGGAGTAGACGAGTCTGAGCTTGTATATGGATTATCGCATTATCTTCTGGAAGCCACAGAATGGACTGAGATGTGTAGGACCATAGTACCCATGAATATTGGAGCGACCAATTTGAAAGTACGCAAGACTGTTAGAGCGACGTACCATTTCCTGATGCTCTAATTTTGGATCTTATCATCAATCAGCGAATGATCGGTCGTCACATTGTGTCAGTTGCTTTTCATTGCTTTTCAGAGAGAAGGAAAGGAAGACACCTATGTCTCTCTCTCTCACTGCACAACGGCACAAGCAAGATCCCTCTCTGTCTCTCGTTGCACACCGAGTCACAGAGCACTAGCTAGCGCGTCCGTTCCCATCCGAAATTCCAAACCCATGGAAGCTCGCAGTAGTAGTAACTTACTCCAGATATATAATGGGTGTGCATGCGTCAGCTAGCTATATAGCGACCAGTGCCAAAGTTGGCGAGGCACCAAGCGCATTAAGAAGCTTTGCTTTGCGGTGGAAGCGTCTTCTCGCTTCCCAGCTGCATGAATTGGGTTTGGGTACGCCTACGCTCACCAGTTGTCGGTTTGCCGCATACCAATCTCGAAATGCTACACGTACTCTACTCGCTTGAGATTATGCAGCCTTTGTAATCTCCAAGATATAGATATTATTGCGGACGTAGAGTTTCTCAGCCCAACCTCAAATGAGCTCAGGTAAACAGTAAAATAGAAAAAAATTCAAAAAAACTGAAAGGAAAATTATGGAAAACGTTGACAAAAGTTTCAAGTGTTTGCAAGAAATCGTCATGGATCACATTTCTAGAAGGCGTGGCAAAAAAAAATTGGTACTCTGGAAATGCTATTTTCAAAAGCAATTGGAGCACTGATTTCGTTTTTTCGCCACGCCTTACAGGAATGTGATTTCATAACGAATTTTTTCAAGCACTTGAAACTTTTGTCGATGTTTGTCACAAAAAAATCGATGCTCTAAAGTATAATTTGAGCTCGGGAGCAGGACACTTTCGTGTTGTTGCTATATTCCTACTAAGTGACATCCTCCTCCCTCCGAGACAGTACTTGTCCAACAGCCCTAACGGCCAGTTTCACAACAACATGTGCACATTGAGAGAACCCAAGAAAATATCACATGAAAACCAGGTTTAGGTGAAAATCGATGAAAACCATGTGAAAACGATATTTTGAAGTTTTGAAAAAAAACTCAAATTATACTTCATGTCAAATATTAAGAATTTGGTGTTCTATTAGCATGTGAAATTCGTAAGTTCAAACACATTACCATTTACGTGGTACAAAAAAACAAAATCAACATTGAACAGTGTCGAACAGTAAATATCGCTATGCATTGTTGAATAGTAATCTGTTTGAATTTGGAGTTCCGCGAGGCAATAGAATATCACCCTCTTAATATTAGAAAACAGATTATTTTTTTAGGAACTTCCAAATGTGGTTTTTATGAAGTTTTCTTTGAAACTTGGTTTCCATATGATATTCTTTCGTGCCAAAATCTCGCTCTACTGTTGTATGTAAATAATAATAGAACCCATTGTACATGTGATCCTATTCCATGTGTGGGTCGATAATTGTTCGCAAATGATCCCATTTTGATGTAGTATATGTGCCGGAAGGAAGCGGTGGGATGTTGCTTTTAGTAAGTTTCTTGAACCTTTCACCTTGTGATGAGGACATCACTACCGGTGTTGCGCCCATAGCCCCTGCTACTACACCAATTGAACCAATTATTAATGCTCATGCATGTTAATTAAATTATCAGGTATTTTCATTTCTTGAAACCAATTCTAATGTTCATGAGAATATAATGTTGCCTAAATTAGACACTTTTATATTGCTTAGGAATGAAAGGCCAAGCACGGACAAGAGGGATATGTATTGAAACATAATTGTAGTGACTAGACCTCAAACAGTCTTATCTCTGTGCATCACTGCCATCCCTGGATCGGTAATGCTGACACGCACAATACTTAAGGTTTTATAACAGAGTTTCAATCACACACTTATTACATCGAATGTCTTAAAAAAGAACTTATTACAATAATATGGCTTAAGACCATCTAAAAACGATAACAGCGGAAGGCTTAGAAGATAAAGTGAGTCCATCAACTCCAACGGCATAGCTGAGTGAACGACAACGACCTATGGCACCTTACTCGTCGTTTGAAAAGTCTGCAACATGATATGTTGCAGCCCGAAACGGATCAGCACATGGAATATGCTGCCATGTAACACATAAGAGTAATAAACAGAATGAATGCTATCACTACATGCATATATGCCTGGTGGAAAGCTCTATAGGTTACAGTTTTGCATAAAGCCATTTTTTTCCTACAACAAAGGAATAAATTTTATTTAACTATCATGGTGGTTGATAAACATTGAGAAGGTTCCTCCAACTCAATCCCAATTAAGCATCATCATTAAACCCAATCAAATTAACTTAGAGTGATGAGATCAACATGATAATCCAAGAACCAGATACTCAAGATGTTCATAACCGGGGACACGGCTAACCATGATTAGTTTGTACAGACTGTAGAGGTTTGCACACTTTTCCCCACAAGACTAGAACACATCCATGATCGGAGATTCGAGACATAGTCTTTCTGAAGCATTAATTCTCTACTCTGGATAGACAATACCACCTACAACCCACTACATTTGCTAGTCTGCCTCTTCAAGAGCTTCATGCAACTTACTCAACTATGCCAGAGCCCATATTGGCTTGTGGCTGCACACGGAAGTTTCTAGCATGAATAATCTTATGATCCCTTTGAGCCTGGGTGGAGAACCGTAGGATGATCACACGGGTACTCCGAGATATCCTAGGACAACACGGGATTCTCCAGGTGCCCTGACAACCACTGGGTACTCCAGGGTGCCTTCAATCAATCCACCCAGATGTGTATTTAAGTAGCCACCTTAAGTTAACCATTAATTAACAATACTCACATCTGTCATGGAAATACACTCACCTAATACACGTCTACGAGCATAGCAATCCTGAGCATAACGTAGAAGTAACTCTCAAAGGTTTGATAATAAACAGGGCAATAGGTTCTACCTCATCATCTACTTCCCAAAACCCACATGTTATTCCGATCCTAATCATGCAATGGTTGAGGGTTGTAACTAATGCATAAAAACTGGGTAATAAAGAGATATGATCAAAGTGTTAATTGCCTTGCTGATGATCCGCAAAACCTAAAGACTCGTAGTAGCACGCTTCATACTCCAGGAATTCTATCGCAAACAAACAATAACATACATAAGCACTCAACTAAAAGCACGAGTAAAGCTCAAATAAGAGATCTAACCAGAAAGTTCAACTCAGGAACTCCGGTTTGCAAAAAGAATCAAATCAAACGGAGCAACGAAACTCAAACTACGAAAGAAACAAGATCCGTTTACTAATCTGGACTAAATTCAAATTTTACAGTATTAAAATCTTGTTCAAGTTGGTTAAACAGAAAGAGGGCTTCGAGACAAAGATCTAGGCGCTTGAATCGCCTGAATCGGATAAACGAGCGAAAAGATAAACTAAAACGAAGATCAGGGCAGAAATCGCGATCGAAAATAATCACGGAAAAACCCTGAAAAATAGAACGCGACGAACAGGCTAACGAACGAAAGTTTGCTGTCTACGGCTAACGGACGAACAGCGTTCGTTAAAATGAACGTACGAACGAACGTCCACTATTTAACTAAACTGGAAAAAAAATGAACCGATCTAAAAAATAAACCTAGGGTTTCTTAAAAAACCAAATGGTTTTTCTAACAAAACCGGCGGCGGCGGCGGTTATACCTCCGGCGAGGTTGGGTTCGGCGGTGGGGTGGCGGGACGGCGGCGAGCGGCGGCGAGCGGGGCTCTGGCAG
>NC_041391.1:247549075-247624630 GCF_002162155.2 Triticum dicoccoides
GGCGGTGGCGGCGAGTGGCGGCGGCGGCTAGGGTTAGGGTTTTGGCGGCGGCGGGGTCGGGTGGGCTGGCGGGGCTCCGCCTCGGCTTATAAGGTCGGACGGGTCGGGAGTCCAAGTTGGACACGGCCCTGTTAGGTTGGTAACCTTTTTTAAAAAAAATCCTGACGCAGAAAAACAAATAAAAGAAATACTAAACGGAGCCCAAAAATCTTGAAATAAATTTTCACGATCCTAATAATATTGCGGACAAAGTGAACATTTATTTGGGCCTCTAATGCAATTTTGAAAAACGCATTTTTTTCTAATTCAAATAAATAGCAACAAAACTCCAAATAAAAAAATCTTATTTTATTTTAATATTTTTCCTCCAATATTTCTCTATTTTGGAGAAGTCATTTTATCCCCTCTCTTTTATTTTAACATTGGAAATATTCAAAGAGAAAAAAGATTAAAACCAAATGATCCTCTTTTCAAAATTTGAGAAAACTTAAATATGAAAATAATGAAATCCCCAACTCTCTCCGTGGGTCCTTGAGTTGCGTAGAATTTCTAGGATCAACCAAAAATGCAATAAAATATGATATGCAATGATGATCTAATATATAACATTTCAAATTGAAAATTTGGGATGTTACAAACCTACCCCCCTTAAGATGAATCTCGCCCTCGAGATTCGGGTTGGTTAGAAAATAGGTGCGGGTGGTCCTTCCGTAGGTCTTCCTCTCGTTCCTAGGTGGCTTCATCCTCGGTATGGTGGCTCCACTGAACTTTGCAGAACATGATAGCCTTGCTGCGTGTGACTCGGCTGGCAAACTTGAGAATCTTCACTGGTTTCTCCTCATAAGTCAAATCGCTATCCAACTGAATCTCTTCCAGTGGCACTATATCTCTCAGAGGAATATCGGCCATCTCTGCGTGGCACTTCTTCAACTGGGAAACGTGGAACACATCGTGAACTCCTGACAATCCTTCTGGCAACTCCAACTTGTAAGCAACTTCTCCCATACGCTCCAAAACTTTGTTTGGTCCCACAAAACGTGGCGCTAATTTTCCCTTAACTCCAAAACGCTTAACTGAAGGAAATATGCCCTAGAGGCAATAATAAAGTTATTATTTATTTCCTCATATCATGATAAATGTTTATTATTCATGCTAGAATTGTATTAACCAGAAACATGATACATGTGTGAATACATAGACAAATCTATAGTCACTAGTATGCCTCTACTTGACTAGCTCATTAATCAAAGATGGTTATGTTTCCTAACCATAGACATGTGTTGTCATTTGATTAATGGGATCACATCATTAGAAGAATGATGTGATTGACATGACCCATTCTGTTAGCCTAGCACTTGATCGCTTAGTATATTGCTATTGCTTTCTTCATGACTTATACATGTTCCTGTAACTATGAGAATTATGTAACTCCCATTTACCGGAGGAACACTTTGGGTACTACCAAACGTCACAACAAAACTGGGTGATTATAAAGGAGTACTACAGGTGTCTCCGAAGGTACATGTTGAGTTGACGTATTTCGAGATTAGGTTTTGTCACTCCGATTGTCGGAGAGGTATCTCTGGGCCCTCTCGGTAATGCACATCACTATAAGCCTTGCAAGCAATGTAACCAATGAGTTGGTTACGGAATGATGCATTACATAACGAGTAAAGAGACTTGCCAGTAACGAGATTGAACTAGGTATTGGATACCGACGATCAAATCTCGGGCAAGTAACATACCGATGACAAAGGGAACAACGTATGTTGTTATGCGGTTTGACCGATAAAGATCTTCGTAGAATATGTAGGAACCAATATGGGCATCCAGGTCCCACTATTGGTTATTGACCAAGAATGGTTCTAGGTCATGCCTACATAGTTCTCGAACCCGTAGGGTCCGCACGCTTAACGTTACGATGACAGTTTTATTATGAGTTTATAAGTTTTGATGTACCGAAGTTTGTTCGGAGTCCCGAATGTGATCTCGGACATGACGAGGAGTCTCGAAATGGTCGAGACATAAAGATCGATATATTGGAAGCCTATATTTGGACATCGGAATCGTTCCGGGTGAAATCGGCATTTTACCGGAGTACCGGGAGGTTACCGGAACCCCCGGGGTGATTATTGGGCCTACATGGGCCTCGAGGGAGAAGAGAGAAGGAGCCAGGAGGGGGCCGCGCGCCCCTCCCCCTCCTAGTCCGAATAGGACAAGGGAAGGGGGGCGGCGCCCCCCCTTTCCTTCCCCTCTTCCTCCTCTTTCCCCCCTTCTCCTACTCCTACTTGGAAAGAGGGAGTCCTACTCCCGGTGGGAGTAGGACTCCCCCCTTGGCGCGCCCTCCTTGGCCGGCCGCCTCCTCCCCCCTGGCTCCTTTATATACGGGGGCGGGGGGCACCCCATAGACACACAAGTTGATCTACGGATCGTTCCTTAGCCGTGTGCGGTGCCCCCCTCCACCATATTCCACCTCGGTCATATCGTCGCGGAGTTTAGGCGAAGCCCTGCGCTGGTAGAACATCATCATCGTCACCACGCCGTCGTGCTGACGGAACTCATCTCTGGAGCTCTGCTGGATCGGAGGCCGGAGATCGTCATCGAGCTGAACGTGTGCTGAACTCGGAGGCCCCGTACGTTCGGTGCTTGGATCGGTCGGATCGTGAAGACGTACGACTACATCAACCGCGTTGTGATAACGCTTCCGCTTACGGTCTACGAGGGTACGTGGACGAACACTCTCCCCTCTCGTTGCTATATCATCACCATGATCTTGCGTGTGCGTAGGAAAATTTTTGAAATTACTACGTTGCCCAACAGTGGCATCCGAGCCTAGGTTTTATGCGTTGATGTTATATGCACGAGTAGAACACAAGTGAGTTGTGGGCGATACAAGTCATACTGCTTACCAGCATGTCATACTTTGGTTCGGCGGTATTGTGAGATGAAGCGGCCCGGACCGACATTACGCGTACGCTTACACGAGACTGGTTTCACTGTTACGAGCACTCATGCTTAAAGGTGGCTGGCGGGTGTCTGTCTCTCTCACTTTAGCTGAATCGAGTGTGGCTACGCCCGGTCCTTGCGAAGGTTAAAATAGCACCAACTTGACGAACTATCGTTGTGGTTTTTGATGCGTAGGTAAGAACGGTTCTTGCTAAGCCCGTAGCAGCCACGTAAAATTTGCAACAACAAAGTAGAGGACGTCTAACTTGTTTTTGCAGGGCATGTTCTGATGTGATATGGTCAAGACGTGATGCTATATTTTATTGTATGAGATGATCATGTTTTGTAACCGAAGTTATCGGCAACTGGCAGGAGCCATATGGTTGTCGCTTTATTGTATGAAATGCAAACGCCCTGTAATTGATTTACTTTATCACTAAGCGGTAGCGATAGTCGTAGAAGCAATAGATGGCGTAACGACAACGATGCTACGGTGGAGATCAAGGTGTCGCGCCGGTGACGATGGTGATCATGACGGTGCTTCGAAGATGGAGATCACAAGCACAAGATGATGATGGCCATATCATATCACTTATATTGATTGCATGTGATGTTTATCCTTTATGCATCTTATCTTGCTTTGATTGACGGTAGCATTTTAAGATGATCTCTCACTAATTATCAAGAAGTGTTCTCCCTGAGTATGCACCGTTGCAAAAGTTCTTCGTGCTGAGACACCACGTGATGATCGGGTGTGATAGGCTCTACGTTCAAATACAACGGGTGCAAAACAGTTGCACACGCGGAATACTCAGGTTATACTTGACGAGCCTAGCATATACAGATATGGCCTCGAAACACGGAGACCGAAAGGTCGAGCGTGAATCATATAGTAGATATGATCAACATAGCGATGTTCACCATTGAATCTACTCCATCTCACGTGATGATCGGACATGGTTTAGTTGATTTGGATCACGTGATCACTTAGATAACTAGAGAGATGTCTGTCTAAGTGGGAGTTCTTAAGTAATATGATTAATTGAACTTAAATTTATCATGAACTTAGTACCTGATAGTATTTTGCTTGTCTATTTTTGTTTGCAGATAGATGGCTCGTGCTATTGTTCCGTTGAATTTTAATGCGTTCCTTGAGAAAGCAAAGTTGAAATATGATGGTAGCAATTACACGGACTGGGTCCGTAACCTGAGGATTATCCTCATTGCTGCACAGAAAAGTTACGTCCTGGAAGCACCGCTGGGTGCCAGGCCTGCTGCTGATGCAACTGACGATGTTAAGAACGTCTGGCAGAGCAAAGCTGATGACTACTCGATAGTTCAGTGTGCCATGCTTTATGGCTTAGAACCGGGTCTTCAACGACGTTTTGAACGTCATGTAGCATATGAGATGTTCCAGGAGTTGAAGTTAATATTTTAAGCAAATGCCCGGATTGAGAGATATGAAGTCTCCAATAAGTTCTATAGCTGCAAGATGGAGGAGAATAGTTCTGTCAGTGAACACATACTCAAAATGTCTGGGTATAATAATCACTTGATTCAACTGGGAGTTAATCATCCTGATGATAGTGTCATTGACAGAATTCTCCAATCACTGCCACCAAGCTACAAGAACTTCGTGATGAACTATAATATGCAAGGGATGAACAAGACTATTCCCGAACTCTTCGCAATGCTAAAAACTGTGGAGGTAGAAATCAAGAAGGAGCATCAAGTGTTGATGGTCAACAAGACCACCAGTTTCAAGAAGAAGGGCAAAGGGAAGAAGAAGGGGAACTTCAAAAAGAACGGCAAGCAAGTTGCTGCTCAAGAGAAGAAACCCAAGTCTGGACCTAAGCCTGAAACTGAGTGCTTCTACTGCAAGCAAACTGGACACTGGAAGCGGAACTGCCCCAAGTATTTGGCGGATAAGAAGGATGGCAAAGTGAACAAAGGTATATGTGATATACATGTTATTGATGTGTACCTTACTAGTACTCGCAGTAGCACCTGGGTATTTGATACTGGTTCTGTTGCTAATATTTGCAACTCGAAACAGGGACTACGGATTAAGCGAAGATTGGCTAAGGACGAGGTGACGATGCGCGTGGGAAATGGTTCCAAAGTCGATGTGATCGCGGTCGGCACGCTACCTCTACATCTACCATCGGGATTAGTTTTAGACCTAAATAATTGTTATTTGGTGCCAGCGTTGAGTATGAACATTATATCTGGATCTTGTTTGATGCGAGACGGTTATTCATTTAAATCAGAGAATAATGGTTGTTCTATTTATATGAGTAATATCTTTTATGGTCATGCACCCTTGAAGAGTGGTCTATTCTTATTGAATCTCGATAGTAGTGATACACATATTCACAATGTTGAAATCAAAAGATGCAGAGTTGATAACAATAGTGCAACTTATTTGTGGCACTGCCGTTTGGGTCATATCGGTGTAAAGCGCATGAAGAAACTCCATACTGATGGGCTTTTGGAATCACTTGATTATGAATCACTTGGTACTTGCGAACCGTGCCTCATGGGCAAGATGACTAAAACGCCGTTCTCCGGAACTATGGAGCGAGCAACTGATTTATTGGAAATCATACATACTGATGTATGTGGTCCAATGAATGTTGAGGCTCGCGGCGGGTATCGTTATTTTCTCACCTTCACGGATGATTTGAGCAGATATGGGTATATCTACTTAATGAAACACAAGTCTGAAACATTTGAAAAGTTCAAAGAATTCCAGAGTGAAGTAGAAAATCATCGTAACAAGAAAATAAAGTTTCTACGATCTGATCGTGGAGGAGAATATTTGAGTTACGAGTTTGATCTACACTTGAAACAATGCGGAATAGTTTCGCAACTCACGCCACCCGGAACACCACAACGAAATGGTGTGTCCGAACGTCGTAATCGTACTTTACTTGATATGGTGCGATCTATGATGTCTCTTACTGATTTACCACTATCGTTTTGGGGTTATGCTTTAGAGACGGCCGCATTCACGTTAAATAGGGCACCATCAAAATCCGTTGAGACGACGCCTTATAAACTATGGTTTGGCAAGAAACCAAAGTTGTCGTTTCTTAAAGTTTGGGGCTGCGATGCTTATGTGAAGAAACTTCAACCAGATAAGCTCGAACCCAAATCGGAGAAATGTGTCTTCATAGGATACCCAAAGGAGACTATTGGGTACACCTTCTATCACAGATCTGAGGGCAAGATTTTCATTGCTAAATTTGGATCCTTTCTAGAGAAGGAGTTTCTCTCGAAAGAAGTGAGTGGGAGGAAAGTAGAACTTGATGAGATAACTGTATCTACTCCCTTATTGGAAAGTAGTTCATCACAAGAACCGGTTCCTATGACAACTACACCAATCAGTGAGGAAGCTAATGATATTGATCATGAAACTTCAGATCAAGTTTCTACTGAACCTCGTAGGTCTACCAGAGTAAGATCCACACCAGAGTGGTACAGTAATCCTATTCTGGAAGTCATGTTACTTGACCATGATGAACCTACGAACTATGAGGAAGCGATGATGAGCCCAGATTCCGCAAAATGGCTAGAAGCCATGAAATCTGAGATGGGATCCATGTATGAAAACAAAGTATGGACTTTGGTTGACTTGCCCGATGATCGGCAAGCCATTGAGAATAAATGGATCTTTAAGAAGAAGACTGACGCTGATGGTAATGTAACTGTCTATAAAGCTCGACTTGTTGCGAAAGGTTTTTCGACAAGTTCAAGGGGTTGACTACGATGAGACTTTCTCACCCGTAGCGATGCTTAAGTCTGTCCGAATCATGTTAGCTATTGTTGCATTTCATGATTATGAAATTTGGCAAATGGATGTCAAAACTGCATTCTTGAATGGATTTCTAGAAGAAGAGTTGTATATGATGCAGCCAGAAGGTTTTGTTGATCCAAAAGGTGCTAACAAAGTGTGCAAGCTCCAGTGATCCATTTATGGACTGGTGCAAGCATCTCGGAGTTGGAATAAACGTTTTGATAGTGTGATCAAAGCATATGGTTTTATACAGACTTTTGGAGAAGTCTGTATTTACAAGAAAGAGTGGGAGCTCTGTAGCATTTCTGATTTTATATGTAGATGACATATTATTAATTGGAAATGATATAGAATTTCTGGATAGCATAAAGGGATACTTGAATAAAAGTTTTTCAATGAAAGACCTCGCTGAAGCTGCTTACATATTGGGCATCAAGATCTATAGAGATAGATCAAGACGCTTGATAGGACTTTCACAAAACACATACCTTGACAAAATTTTGAAAAAGTTCAAAATGGATCAGGCAAAGAAAGGATTCTTGCCTATGCTACAAGGTGTGAAGTTGAGTCAAACTCAATGCCCGACCACAGCAGAAGATAGAGAGAAAATCAAAGATGTTCCCTATGCTTCAGCCATAGGCTCTATCATGTATGCAATGCTGTGTACCAGACCTGACGTATGCTTAGCAATAAGCTTGGCAGGAAGGTACCAAAGTAATCCAGGAGTGGATCACTGGACAGCGGTCAAGAACATCCTGAAATATCTGAAAAGGACTAACGATATGTTTCTCGTATATGGAGGTGACAAAGAGCTAGTCGTAAATGGTTACGTCGATGCAAGCTTTCACACTGATCCGAAAGATTCTAAATCGCAAACCGGATACGTGTTTATATTAAACGGTGGAGCTGTAAGTTGGTGCAGTTCTAAACAAAGCGTCGTGGCGGGATCTACATGTGAAGCGGAGTACATAGCTGCTTCGGAAACAGCAAATGAAGGAGTCTGGATGAAGGAGTTCATTTCCGATCTAGGTGTCATACCTAGTGCATCGGGACCAATGAATATCTTCTGTGACAATACTGGTGCAATTGCCTTGGCAAAGGAATCCAGATTTCACAAGAGGACCAAGCACATCAAGAGACGCTTCAATTCCATTCGGGACCAAGTCCAAGTGGGAGACATAGAGATTTGCAAGATACATACGGATCTGAATGTTGCAGACCCGTTGACTAAGCCTCTCTCACGAGCAAAACATGATCAGCACCAAGAGTCCATGGGTGTTAGAATCATTACTATGTAATCTAGATTATTGACTCTAGTGCAAGTGGGAGACTGAAGGAAATATGCCCTAGAGGCAATAATAAAGTTATTATTTATTTCCTCATATCATGATAAATGTTTATTATTCATGCTAGAATTGTATTAACCGGAAACATGATACATGTGTGAATACATAGACAAATCTATAGTCACTAGTACGCCTCTACTTGACTAGCTCATTATCAAAGATGGTTATGTTTCCTAACCATAGACATGTGTTGTCATTTTATTAATGGGATCACATCATTAGAAGAATGATGTGACTGACATGACCCGTTCCGTTAGCCTAGCACTTGATCGCTTAGTATATTGCTATTGCTTTCTTCATGACTTATACATGTTCCTGTAACTATGAGAATTATGTAACTCCATTTACCAGAGGAACACTTTGGGTACTACCAAACATCACAACGTAACTGGGTGATTATAAAGGAGTACTACAGGTGTCTCCGAAGGTACATGTTGAGTTGACGTATTTCGAGATTAGGTTTTGTCACTCCGATTGTCGGAGAGGTATCTCTGGGCCCTCTCGGTAATGCACATCACTATAAGCCTTGCAAGCAATGTAACCAATGAGTTGGTTACGGAATGATGCATTACATAATGAGTAAAGAGACTTGCCAGTAATGAGATTGAACTAGGTATTGGATACCGACGATCAAATCTCGGGCAAGTAACATACCGATGACAAAGGGAACAACGTATGTTGTTATGCGGTTTGACCGATAAAGATCTTCGTAGAATATGTAGGAACCAATATGGGCATCCAGGTCCTGCTATTGGTTATTGACCGAGAATGGTTCTAGGTCATGCCTACATAGTTCTCGAACCCGTAGGGTCCGCACACTTAACGTTACGATGACAGTTTTATTATGAGTTTATAAGTTTTGATGTACCGAAGTTTGTTCGGAGTCCTGGATGTGATCTCGGACATGACGAGGAGTCTCGAAATGGTCGAGACATAAAGATCGATATATTGGAAGCCTATATTTGGACATCGGAATCGTTCCGGGTGAAATCGGCATTTTACCGGAGTACAGGGAGGTTACCGGAACCCCCCGGGGGGTTATTGGGCCTACATGGTCCTCGAGGGAGAAGAGAGAAGGAGCCAGGAGGGGGCCGCGCGCCCCTCCTCCTCCTAGTCCGAATAGGACAAGGTAAGGGGGGCAGCGCCCCCCCTTTCCTTCCCCTCTTCCTCCTCTTTCCCCCCTTCTCCTACTCCTACTTGGAAAGAGGGAGTCCTACTCCCGGTGGGAGTAGGACTCCCCCCTTGGCGCGCCCTCCTTGGCCGGCCGCCTCCTCCCCCCTGGCTCCTTTATATACGGGGGCGGGGGGCACCCCATAGACACACAAGTTGATCTACGGATCGTTCCTTAGCCGTGTGCAGTGCCCCCCTCCACCATATTCCACCTCGGTCATATCGTCGCGGAGTTTAGGCGAAGCCCTGCGCTGGTAGAACATCATCATCGTCACCACGCCGTCGTGCTGACGGAACTCATCTCCGGAGCTCTGCTGGATCGGAGGCCGGAGATCGTCATCGAGCTGAACGTGTGCTGAACTCGGAGGCCCCGTACGTTCGGTGCTTGGATCGGTCGGATCGTGAAGACGTACGACTACATCAACCGCGTTGTGATAACGCTTCCGCTTACGGTCTACGAGGGTACGTTGACGAACACTCTCCCCTCTCGTTGCTATATCATCACCATGATCTTGCGTGTGCGTAGGAAAATTTTTGAAATTACTACGTTGCCCAACATTAACTCCTCGAAATGGTGACACACGAAGATATACTCTGTCCCCGACTTCGTAAACTGTCTCCTTGCGTTTAGCATCCACATAACTCTTCTGCCTGGACTGGGCTACCTTGAGTCTATCTTGAATCAGTTTAACCTTCTCTTCAGACTCCTTAATCAAATCTGGTCCAAACAACTGACGGTCTCCAACTTCATCCCATAGCAATGGTGTCCTACACCTCCTTCCGTACAAGGCTTCGAAAGGGGCCATCTTCAAACTAGCTTGATAATTGTTATTGTAAGAGAACTCTGCATACGGCAAATTGTCGTCCCAACTAGATCCATAATCTAGCGCACAAGCTCTCAACATGTCCTCCCGAATCTGATTGACTCTCTTGGTCTGTCTATCTGTCTGTGGATGAAAGGCTATACTACACTCTAGCCTGGTACCCAAAGTCTCATGCAACTGATTCTAGAACTTTGAGATAAACTGGGTTCCTCTGTCTGATACAATGGTCCTCGGAACTCCATGCAGACATACGATCCTGGTCATGTATATCTTGGCCAACTTAGCACTGGTGTAAGTGGTCTTCACTGGGATGAAATGAGCTACCTTCGTCAACCGATCGACTGCAACCCATATCGAGTCATGGCCTGAACGAGTCCTGGGTAATCCTGTGATAAAATCCATGCCTAGCTTATCCCACTTCCATTCGGGTATCGGCAATGGCTGTAGCAAACCTGCTGGCTTGTGATGCTCTGCCTTTACTCTCTGACATACATCACATACTGCTACATACTCCGCACTATCCTTCTTCATTCCGGTCCACCAAAAATTATCCTTCAAATCCAGATACATCTTGGTATTTCCTGGGTGAATCGAATACGGTGAATCATGGGCCTCTTGCAGAATCAACTTCCTGATCTCCGGGTCATTAGGCACATATACGTGATCCTCAAACCATAAGGTTTCATGTTCATCCTCACGAAATCCTTTAGCCTTTCCTTTGCTCATCCTTTCCTTTATCTCGGCAATCTCTTTGTCAGTCTTCTGAGCTTCCCTGATCTTATCCATCAAGGTAGACTGAATTTCCAATGCTGCTACATAACCTCTCGGAACTATTTCCAAACATAGCTCGCGAAGATCCTCTGCTAACTCCTTGGGTAATCCTCCGGTCATGAGCGTGTTGACATGACTCTTGTGACTCAACGCATCAGCTACTACATTAGCCTTTCCGGGATGATAGTGCAACTTCATATCATAATCCTTGATGAGCTCCAACCATCTCCTCTGCCTGAGATTCAACTCCTTCTGCGTGAAGATATACTTCAAACTCATGTGATCCGTGTACACCTCACAATGGTTTCCGATGAGAAAATGTCTCCATGTCTTCAATGCATGCACTACAACTGCTAACTCCAAATCATGTGTAGCATAATTTAGCTCATGGGGTTTAAGCTGTTGTGAGGCATATGAGACAACTGTTCCCTCCTGCATAAGCACTTCTCCAAGTCCTCGGGGAGAAGCGTCGCAATACACTTGATAATCCTTACGTTGATCTGGAAGAATCAACACTGGGGCTGTAACCAAATGTTTCTTCAACTCCTGAAAACTGGCTTCACAATCCTCAGTCCATTTGAACTTGGTGTTCTTCTTCAACAACTCCGTCATGGGCTTTGCAATCTTAGAGAAATTCTCAATGAACCTTCTGTAGTATCCTACGAGTCCAAGAAAACTCTGGATCTCTCCAAACGACATGGGTTCTTCCCATTTAGTCACAGTGACAACCTTGGTGGGGTCTACTACTATTCCTTCTCCGGATATAACATGTCTGAGGAATCCAACTTCCTTTAACCAAAACTCACACTTGCCGAACTTGCCATATAACTGATGTTCTCTGAGCTTCCCAAGTACCAAACGCAAATGCTCCTTATGCTCCTCTTCATTCTTTGAGTAGAACAGAATATCATCAATGAACACCATGACAAACTTATCCAAAAACGCCATAAACACCTTGTTCATCATGTTCATGAAATAGGCAGGCGTGTTAGTCAGACCAAATGACATAACGGTATACTCATATAGCCTGTATCTTGTGGTAAAAGTTGTCTTAGGTATATCCTGCTCCCGAATCTTCAACTGGTGGTATCCTGATCGTAGATTGATCTTGGAAAATACTTTAGCTCCTTGCAACTGGTCAAACAAATCATTGATCATCGGCAGTGGGTACTTGTTCTTGATCGTCACCTTGTTCAACCCATGGTAATCAAAAACCATCCTCAACAATCCATCCTTCTTCTCCACTAGAAGTACTGGTGATCCCCAAGGTGACGAACTTGAGCGAATATAGCCTTTATCCAGTAACTCCTTAATGTGCTTCTCAATTTCCTCCAAATCATGGGCGGGCATCCGATATGGTCTCTTTGATATTGGCCCTGTGCCTGGCAAAAGCTCAATCAAAAACTCAATGTCTCTATCCGGTGGCATGCCTGGCAACTCCTCTAGAAATGCATCAGTGAAATCCTTCACCACTGGTACTTTCTCCTGTACAACTCCTGATAAGGAATTCACTTGAGTCCTATTCGGCACATGCCGGGATACATACTTAATCCTTCTTCCCTCTGGGGTGGTGAGCAAAATCGACTTACTAGCGCAGTCAATGTTCCCTCCATACTTCGATAACCAATCCATGCCTAATATTACATCCAGTCCTTGTGACTCCAATACTATTAGGTCTGAGGGGAACATGTAGTTACCAATCCTTAATGGTAACCGATCACACCATAGGCTAGCCATATACTCGGCTCCTGGCGAGGTTACTAACATGGGTGACCTAAGGGCTTGGGTTGGCAGGTTATACTTATCCACAAATCCCCTTGATATGCATGAATGCGATGCAACAGTATTAAAAAGAACGATTGCAGTAAATGACTTAACCAAAAACTTACCTATAACTGCATCGGGTTGCACTTCAACCTCCTCCACACTAACGTGGTTCACTTGTCCCCTGTTGAAAGGGTTGGGCTTCTTACCAGAGCTTCCATTGCCATTTCCATTCTTTGCTTCAGAACACTCCATGGCGTAATGTCCATTCTTCCCGCACTTGAAACAAGTAATGTGACTTAGATCCTTCTTGGCGGGCATTGCTGGGTTGGAACCGTTCTGGCCGTTGCTTCCTCCATTCCCATTCCCATTCTTGGGGCCACTATGATTATGCGAACTTCCACCATTAGAATTATGGCCTCCATGGTTATGGTGAATGTGTCCTCCCGAGTTTGGGGTAAAACGGGGCCTCTGCTGAGCTCCTGAATTGTACTTCCCTTGTCCATACTTCCTCTTGCGGTTGTCAATCTGCTGCTGCTTCCCTTCAATCATGAGAGCTCTATCTACCAACTCCTGGTAGTTGTTGAAGGTTGCTACCATCAACTGCATGCTCAGCTCATCATTCAGTCCTTCCAGAAACTTCTCCTGCTTAGCGGCATCTGTAGCGACATCATCTGGGGCATAACGTGCTAACTTACTAAAATCATCCACATACTGGCCCACTGTGCGTCCTCCTTGGCGCAAATTGTGAAACTCGCGCTTCTTCATGGCCATAGCTCCTGCTGAAACATGGGCAGTGCAGAAAGCCTGCTGGAACTGGTCCCATGTGACAGTGTCGATGGGGTAAGTGGCTGTGAAATTCTCCCACCATGATGTTGCGGGTCCATCAAGCTGATGTGTGGCAAAACGCACTCTCTCCGCATCTGTGAATCCTGAAGTGGTCAGCTTCCTCCCAATCTTGCGGAGCCAATCATCTGCAACAATCGGCTCGGTACTACTAGAGAACACCGGCGGATTCAGCCTTAGAAAACGGGCTAAGTGATCAACAGGTGGTGGTGGTGGTGGGTTGTTGTTGTTGTTGTTCCCCTGATTCTCATTCTGGACTAGTAGCTGCATCAGGGTATTCTGCTGCTGGATCAACTGAGTGAGCTCTGGTGGGAAAGCAAATCCATTGTCACGTCTCGGAGGCATCTGATGGGTTTAGAAAAGGTGAGAAAACAGAATAGAATGAGGTCTAGAGGGAAAACACTACCCATATGCACATGAGACAAACACAAACATATCACTTCAATCAATCCAAACAAGGGCATACAATCGGTCTAACTATCGATACAAAAGTGCTCAGACTATACTATATACATAGGGGAATACTACTACTGATATGGTGGTCGAGTAGAAGTTTTAATCGGTGGAAGACTCCATGATATCTACTCCAGCTTCATCAACATAGTCATCATCACTATCGTCGGGGTCTGAGTCGGTGTCGTCGATGATGATGTAGTCCTCCGAGCGAATGTCCTTGGAATCGTCGTCTTCTCCTCCTCGCGCGGGGTCTCCCATGAATACTCCTAGCTTCCTTGTCAAATCGTCATTCTTCTCCACGAGTATCATCATTTCCTCCTCATATCCATCACGTGTAGACTTGAGTTCTTCCTCTAGCTTCATGATCCTGGTCATTGCCTTCTTCAGATCAATCATGCATGCGCACATCTGGTTCTCCTGGCGATGTATGTGCTGGTTTAACTCTTGGATGAAAGCTGCAATGGACCTATCCCTCCTGGTGCTGATCATCTCCCATTGCTCATCTCGCTGCCCAAAAATATGGTAGATAGTATCCTTGAGATCCTGTAAACTTCTCCAATGCGTCCCATGGAGATGTGGGCTGCCATGCTCTTTCCTAGACTCCAGGTTGGTGCATCAAAGGAAAACTCTATGGGCTCAGTGACTGGCATGGACGTCCTTCCTGGAACTTGAACTTGAATCATCCAGCATTCCTCTTCTAAAAGTGGCGATGTAGGTCCCAGTGAAGCTTGGTATTCCAATGTTCAGGTACCTAGTAACTTCCTTCAAGTGTCGTCCAAAAGGAATGTCTTCATCCGGTTGTGTAAACTTGTTCCTTGCATCCGCCATCCTATAAAGTAGAAAAGGGAGAGGAGTCAGAAATGAGAAGAGAGGAGTGACCTATGGTTTTAGCTTAGTGGTCGTGTCCTACACACAGCGTGTGCTCTGATACCATCTTGTAGCGACCAGACCTCAAACAGTCTAATCTCTGTGCATTAGTGTCATCCCTGGATCGGTAATGCTGACACGCACAGTACTTGAGGATTTATAACAGAGTTTCAAATCACACACTTATTACATCGAATGTCTCAAAAGAGAACTTATTACAATAATATGGCTTAAGGCCATCTAAAAACGATAACAGCGGAAGGCTTTGAAGATAAAGTGAGTCCATCAACTCCAATGGCATAGCTGAGTGAACGACGACGACCTATGGCACCTTACTCATCGTCTGAAAAATCTGCAACATGATATGTTGCAGCCCGAAACAGATCAGCACATGGAATATGCTGACAATGTAACACATAAGAGTAATGAACAGAATGAATGCTATCACTACATGCATATATGCCTGATGGAAAGCTCTATGGTTACAGTTTTGCATAAAGCCAATTTTTTCCTACAACAAAGAAATAAATTTTATTTAACTATCATGGTGGTTGATAAACATTGAGAAGGTTCCTCCAACTCAATCCCAATTAAGTATCATCATTAAACCCAATCAAATTAACTTAGAGTGATGAGATCAACATGATAATCCAAGAACCAAATACTCAAGATGTCAATAACCGGGGACACGGCTAACCATGATTAGTTTGTACACTCTATAGAGGATTGCGCACTTTTCCCCGCAAGACTCGAACATATCCATGACCGGAGATTCGAGACATAGCCTTTCTGAAGCATTAACTCTCTACTCTGGGTAGACAGTACCACCTACAACCCAATACATTTGCTAGTCTACATCTTCAAGAGCTTCTTGCAACTTACTCAACTATGCCAGAGCCCATATTGGCTTGTGGCTGCACACGGAAGTTTCTAACATGAATAATCTTATGATCCCTTTGAGCCTGGGTGGCGAACCGTAGGATGATCACATGGATACTCCGGGATATCCTAGGACAACACTGGATTCTCCAGGTGCCCTAACAACCACTGGATACTCCAGGGTGCCTTCAATCAATCCACCCAAATGTGTATTTAAGTAGCCACCTTAAGTTAACCATTAATTAACAATACTCACATCTCTCATGGAAATACACTCACCTAATCCACGTCTACGAGCATAGCAATCCTGAGCATAACATAGAAGTAACTCCCAAAGGTTTGATAATAAACAGGCAATAGGTTCTACCTCATCATCTACTTCCCAAAACCAACATGTTATTTCGATCCTAACCATGCAATGGTTGAGGGTTCTAACTAATGCATAAAAACAGGGTAATAAAGATATATGATCAAAGTGTTACTTGCCTTGCTGATGATCCGCAAAACCTAGAGACTCGTAGTAGCACACTTCGCACTCCGGGATTTCTATCGCAAACAAACTATAACATACATAAGCACTCAACTAGAAGCACGGGTAAAGCTTAAATAAGAGATCTAACCAGAAAGTTCAAATGAAGAACTCCGGTTTGCAAAAAGAATCAAATCAAACGGAGCAACGAAACTCAAACTATGAAAGAAACAAGATCCGTTTACTAATCTGGACTAAAGTCAAATTTTACAGTATCAAAATCTTGTTCAAGTTGGTTAAACAGAAAAAGGACTTCGAGACGAAGATCTAGGCACTTGAATCGCCTGAATCGGATAAACGAGCGAAAAGATAAACTAAAACGAAGATTAGGGCAGAAATCGCGATCGAAAATAATCGCGGAAAAACCCTAGAAAATAGAACGCGACGAATAGGCTAACGAACGAAAGTCCACTGTCTGCGGCTAACGGACGAACAACGTTCGTTAAAATGAACGTACGGACGAACGTTCGCTATTTAATTAAACCGGAAAAAAACGAACCGATCTAAAAAAATAAACCTAGGGTTTCTAAAAAACCAAATTGTTTTTCTAACAAAACCGGCGACGGCGGTTAGACCTTCGGCGAGGTCGGGTTCGGCGGCAGGGCGGCGGGACGGCGGCTCTGCTATCGAGCGGCGGTGGCGGGGCTCCGGCAGCGGCGGTGGGTGGCGACGGCGGGACGGGGCGGCGGCGGCGGGACGGGGCGGCGGTTGCGAGTGGCGGCGGCTAGGGTTAGGGTTTGGGCGGCGGCGGCGGCGGGTAGGCTGGCGGGGCTCCGCCTCGGCTTATAAGGTCGGCCGGGTCGGGAGTCCAAGTCGGACACGGCCCGGTTAGGTCGGTAACTTTTTTTGAAAAAATAAATGCTGACGCAGAAAAACAAATAAAAGAAATACTAAATGGAGCCCAAAAATCCTGAAATAAACTTTCACGGTCCTCTAATAATATTGTAGACAAAGTGAACATTTATTTGGGCCTCTAATGCAATTTTAAAAAATGCATTTTTTTCCTAATTCAAATAAAATAGCAACAAAACTCCGAATAAAAAATCTTGTTTAATTTTAATATTTTTCCTCCAATATTTCTCTATTTTGGAGAAGTCATTTTATTCCCTCTCTTTTATTTTAACATTGGAAATATTCGAAGAGAAAAAAATGAAAACCAAATGATCCTCGTTTCAAAATTTGAGAAAACTCAAATATGAAAATAATGAAATCTCCAACTCTCTTCGTGGGTCCTTGAGTTGCATAGAATTCTTAGGATCAACCAAAAATGCAATAAAATATGATATGCAATGATCATCTAATGTATAACATTCCAATTGTTTTGGCGCGCCCTAGCCCAACATTAGACTATTGCCTTTTTAGCCTATTGAAAAGATGGGATGTACAATAATTAAGCATGGAGATGAAGACCCGTGCGCAGGAACAAGAATGGAGTTTCTAGTGGAGATTTCAGCACTTTAAAGTCAGCATGATGACATATAAGGGCTTGAACGAAATAAACAAGATGCCCTTTCATAAATTTCGTTCATAGATTTCTATAGGTGTTGCACCACCTTGTTTTTGGGTCAGACTCGTGTAATTTCGAAATACCTCTTTGTAGGTTGTTTTTACAGTTTGTATTGGTAGGGCGAAACGACATAGAATGGATTTTAGTCCCACTTTGTCAAGGGTAATGAAATTCCCCTCTGTCTTCATATAAATACAGTCATTAGGCCATCCTTTTATACTTGGGTTGTTAGTTAAAAGTTAGTCATTATAGCAACTTCGTGTACTTTGTTTGTGTCCAACGATCAAGCCAAGACCGCTTTTTGGAATCTCACTTTCATCTTTATTTGCAAATATTAGTTCTTTCTTGTTCACCGTTTGCTAAGATCCAGAATTAGATCTTCGTGGTCAGGTTGATCATGCGCCGGCGTGGACAATTACTTCTCGAAGTTGGTTTAGCGATTGCTAAGGCGCAACGTCTTCATAAGTTCATAGTCGGATTACCAAAGTCTACTTCACCCAACGATAGTTACCCCTCATTGAAAGATCGTGACATCATTGCTCTATCACCTGGTTTTGGGAAGGATCTAGAAGGTTCTTCTTTCTGTTTCCTGCACCAGTTTTTCTCTCTTTTTTAATTTTCATGATTTTTTTTCTTCTTTCTTAATTCATGAACTTTTAAAATTCATGAATACCTTTTGAATTCGTGAACATTTTTGAAATCCCTGAAAATTATTTTGATTTGATACAATTTTCAAATTTATGAACACTATTGATATTCAGGAATATAAAAATGATTTCGTGAATGTTTTTGAATTTTTGCACATGTTTTGACATTGTGAACATTTTTTAATGCACGAAATGTTGTTCAATTCGTGAACATTTTTTGCATTCTTGAACATTTTCTAAATATATCACGAAAAATCTTATTTGTCGTTTTTAAATTTTAATTAAATCAACCCAAATAAAAATCAAATATTGATTAAAAAAAGGCGTGTGCTACCATCTCTAGCTGTGCTTGAACTCACTAGACCAGGGCCATCTAGCGCCTTAGCGTAAGCAGCGCGAGCTTATTCACTACAAGGGTAGCGCTGTGTCTCGCTTCCTAGCATGCTCTCGCGTCACACCCCTCACTAAATGGTCCCCCCAAGCACGGGGCAAGCCAGGAGACTGTTTAAAAAAAATCATGCCATTTGTTGTCATTTATTTTATTTAATTTTACATCCTTTTAGACTTCCAAATATTATACATAAATATATTACAAAAAATACGTAACATAAAAACATGTTTAAAAATGTTAATTAAGCATACTCCCTCCTTCCATCTATATAGGGTCTAACAAGTTTTTCGAGGCTAACTTTGACCAAGTGTTAGAGCAATAATATATGACATGCAAGTTACACAAAGCATACCGTCAAATTCGTACGTGAAAGGAGCTTTCAATGATAATATAATTTTCACATTATACATTTCATTTACTATTAATCTTATCAATAGTCAAAGGCGGTCTTGAAAAACGCATTAGGCCCTATGTAGGTTGAAGGAGGGAGAATGAATGCCAAATGCGTATAGTGAAAATGATTCTCATGTATACAAAAAATATACAATATGTGTAAAAAAGTTGATCATGTATTTAAAGATTGCTATTCAAGAATTATAAAATATTTAATCAAGCATTAGAAAAAAAATTATAAAAACAATCTTGATCATGTATTCAAAAAATGTCAAACTTGTATTTGAAAAATGTTAATAAAGCATTTAAAAATGTTAAAATGTGTATAGAAAAAATGTTGACCGTTTATTCTAAAAAAGTTAACTTCTAATTCAAAAGTATTAATAAAGCATTAGAAAAATGCTAAAAATGTGTATAGAAAATATCTTGACCATGTATTCCAAAAATGCTAAACAATCATTCAAAATATATTAAACATGCATAAAGAAAATGTTTCCCATGTATACAAAAACAATTATAAAAAGAATACAGAATGTGTGTGCAAAAAGTTGATCATGTACTTAGAAATGTGAATCAAGCATAGGAAAATATTAAATAAGTATTTGAAAAATGTTAATCAATCTTTTGAAAAATGTCAACTATGTATACAAAAATATTGACCATGTATTAGAAAAATGTTAATCTTAAATTCTAAAACTGTTAATCAAGCAATTGAAAAATGTCTAAATTTGTATAGAAAAAATGTTCAGCATGTATAAAAAATGTGAAACTTGTATTTAAAAAGTGTTAAATGTGTATTGTGAAAATGTTCTTGATTTGTACAAAAATGTAGAATGAAAATCAAAGGAAACAAAGAAAAACAAAAAATGATAGATGAAAACCAAAAAGGGAAAAAAGAAAGAGGAAACAAAAAAGATATGTTCGCTCTTGATATAGCCTCTTGCGGGCGACACGCCGTGCGGCTGTCCCGCCTGTTGCGAGTCGCCTACAGGGCGCCACGGGTGGGCAGGCCAGTAGGACGAGCATGGTGTGCTGACGTCACTCGAATTTCTTTTTTTTGTTTTTACTTTTATTTATATTTTAAATATGTATATTACGAAAACTTAATTTCAATTAAACAATTTACAACCAGGAATTTCACAATATTTAAATCATGAGTTTCCAAACTAAATGCCAAAAAAATCAAAAATGTTTATACAACGTTTGAAAAAAGTTTGGGTACTCTAAGAAAATGCTTAACGCCATTAAAAAAATTACAGCGTGTTTTTGGAAATGTTACCATGTATGCAAAAAAGTGTTCAAAAACATGTAATTTTCAAAATATCCGACTTGTGTCAGAAAAAAGTTTCATGTGTGCTCTAAAAATATAAATTGTATACCGTGAAAAAAGTTGACATGCGTTCAAAAAAAGAAACCACAAAGAAACAAAAAAGAAAAGTAATAAAACCAAAGAAAACCAGAAAAAAAACAAAGAAAACAAAATTATAATGAAGAAAGAAAGAAAAACCGAGAAAAATCATTGAGAAAGAGAAAACACAAAAGTGAAACAAAGAAAAAAAACTAAAAAAAACCGTGAAAAAAAGTAAAACCAACGAAAAAGACAAAAGAAATGGAAAAAAAAGGAAAATTGGACCGAGCGAACCTACAGCGACTGAGCGACAGCGACGACCGTGCTAAATAGGCCAGTCTGCTAGTGGTCGCCCATAAGGGAGTGCTATTTGGAGACCTACATCGACTGAGCGACAGCGACGACCGTGCTAAATAGGCCAGTCCGCTAGTGGTCAGTCGTTGTAGGTTCGCTCGGTAGCGCCCACATTTGTAGACCAAACGCAGACCACTAGCGGACCACATTTGATACACAGTAGCGCCCACATTTATAGACCAAACGCGTAACCCTACCCAAGTAGATTCTACAACCTCCTCCACCGTTTATTCTGTGTTTTCTTTTGCAAGTTTCACTGGTGTTTTTCTTTCTATGTTATTATTTTCATTTCTTTTTTGTTTTAACAACTCATGTGCATTTTTTGAATTCGGTAATTTTTAAAATTTTCTAGGAACATTTTTTAAGTTCATGGAAATATTTTAAATTGACAAATATTTTCGAAATTTGAGCTTTTCTAAAATCCATGGAATCAACAAGTTAGTGAATATATTAAAATTTATGAACATTTTCAAAATTCACTTACATTCTTAAAATTTATGTTTTTTTAAGTTCTTGACTACTTTAAAATTCTTGAACAGTTTTTAAATTTTGTGATTTAAAAACATGGGCAATTTCTAAATTTTGTAGATATGTTTTAGAATAGATAGAAAGTATTTTAACAGAAAATCAGCCAAAATAACAAAGACTAAAAAATCGATCGAAAAGAACCGTGAGAGAATAGGTATGTTGATCTCGCTATCCGTTATTGGGTCAGCCTAGTTCAGCCCTAGCACGCGGGGGGTGCGCGATTGGTCGCCTCCCTCGTCTTACAGGCTGATTAGGAGGACTACGATTGTACCTAATATATTTTTTAGTTTTGTAGGTTCGGCAACGACGGTTGGCGGGGGTGGAAATTCCTCCCGACAAATTTCTCTAGGTCGGGAGGTGGATTGCGAGTCTGCAAAGTTTCACTCCTAACCACTTATACGAGGCGTTGGGATAGGTGAACACAATTTCTGCCTCCTTCCTTGGGGCAACGCTGCCCGTCCCTGCCTCCTCCATAGTTGGCTCCGGCAAAGGGATGGGTTGGGGGCTCCGGTGGTTTGGCTCCGGCCGTAGAGAAGGTAGGCTTCGTGTGAGGCAGGTGCTTCTGGCAGTGATGACAGCAACGCATCCAAGAATAGTGCCCGAACTCCAGTCTCGTTTTGATGGTGTCCATGTCAAACATCAAGGAGCCAATGGGCTCAGTCTCCCGTCGGCCCTTTCCGGTCTACGGGTTTAGGTCCTCGGCCGGTGGCAGTCGTCCCAGGCGGCGTCACCGGTTGGCGAGAGAGAATGGTGGTTTCATATCTGGGATTGAGGACTCATGGCGGCAGATCTGGCACTCGGCCTCGACGATGTCGACAGCTGACGGTGACTCCGGGACTTGTGGAGGGTGGGGATGATCCCCGGTCGACGTGCCATAGCGACAAAGGCCAAACTTGGGATGATCCCCCGTCAACGCACCACAACAAGGCAACATTTTTTTCTGACGCACATCAGGAGTATATCACTCACACAATGTATGGACTACTCTGTAAAAAAGAGTTGAAAAAATGGTAACTTGCTGCACACATTGGTAAAAAACTGAAGATTGTACTGTACTACAACCGTAGGATGTTAAGATTGCAGAAGAAGCCCGATGGCAGATCAGTTGAGAACTCCGATAGTGTTGCTCGCCAGTTGATTCCCCTCCTCCGTGGCGGCTCTCACGGCGGTCGCTCTCGCTGGCTTGTGCGCCTGATGTTTAACTCATCTGAGCTGTAGGTACAAGACCGAGCTCAGATGTGGACTGTGTTCTCTGTTAAATCTGAGGATCTCCAGCCGCGCCCCCAACAAGGCCTCCCAGGCGATTTTTCGGCCGCCGGCGTCAAAAAATCGGTCCAGTTGTGTCCCCAGTGGCCCATTTTTCGCCGGCTCAGGCCGAAATTGGCGCCGACGGACCCAACCCGAACCCGGCGCGCTGGGGGCGCTCGGGGGCGCCGGGCGAATCGTTTTTGACGCGAAAGCGCCATGGGCCAGCCGCGTCAGCGATACCGCCCGCCTCGTCTTCTCCCAACGCCTCGGTTTCCCGCGGGGAATCAATGGCAAGGCTGCCGCCGGTCAGGTTTCCCATTAATTCCTCAGGCGCGTCACGGGGCGGCGCGCCGACGCCTCCCCTCCCTCGGACGCGTACACACGTACGCGGTGCGGCTATATATGGCATCGCTCGCTTGTGATGAGTGCCACCTCTCCACCTCTCCCGAGCGCCGCCGCCGAGCTCTTCTCCCCCAGCCCTCCCTCTCCCCCCAATCTCTTCTCCCCAGCCACTCCATCTCCCCGATGGCCGAGCGTTTTTCCCAGAGATGAGGCGGCGGCCAACGGCTTCGGCCGCCGTTCGCTCCGCGAACAGGAGTCCTGGCTCCTGTTCCAGGCGAACATCCCGGCGCCGACGGACATGCGCGCCGGGCCGACGGGCTGGAGGCTCAGCAATGGGGGAGTGCCCATTCCCCCGTTGCCCGACGCCGTCGCCAAGCCATCCTACTTCACCGACGAGGTCGATATCGCGCGCACCTCCCTCACCGACGCCGAGCTCTCCCTCCCCCAGTACGCCGCCGACAACCACGCGGCTTGGGTGGCGTACTTCGAGCGCCGCCAGCAGCAGTGGCTGGCGTCCACCAACGGGGCACTGGTGGTCGGCGGCCTGAAGAACAGCGAGGGGCGCCACCTGTGGTGGGGCGTCCCCGGCCGCACGCTTGAGGGCGTGCAGGGCGTGCTGACGCACCTCGAGGGCGGCAACAACCCACCGTTGGCATAACCCCCGGCGAGGGCGGCCGCCCCGGCGCACCGCCGACGCGACGGGCAATGGGCGCCAAGGAGGTTCGGCTCCTCCTCCTCTTCTTCCTCGTCGCGCTCTTCCTCCCTATCCTCCGGCACTCCGATGCTGCTCGGCGTCAAGGCCAAGCCCGCGGCGGAGACGCCGCTCGGCCGGCACACTCGCAGCGCTGGAATCGTCATCGGCGAGGGCGGCCGGCGCGGCTCCTCGTCGGCTCCTCCCCCGCGCTTCGTCAAGCCGAAGACGGAGCCGGGGCTGGCCCCAGTGAAGACGGAGTCGGGCCTGGCGCCGGTGAAGACGGAGCACGGCGAGGTCGAGCTCGACGACGACGCGGCCCTTGAATGGGCACGCTAGGACTCCCTGAAGATGTTGAGGGAGCGCCAGTGCGCCGCCCTGCGGCGCTTCGCGCAGCGCCGCCGAGGCCGCGACGAAGGAGTCGTCATCATCGACGACAGCGACGATGACGACGACGCGCCGCCGCCGCCACCAGCCGGGGAGGGGTCCAGCAGGGGCGCCCGAGTCAAGGAGGAGAAGGCCGACGATGGCGGCGACGACGGCGACTTCTCGGCCTTCAGCAAGTTTTTTTAATTAGTTTTTGAGGTAATATTACAGATGGTGCTTAAACTTGTCACTGATGTTCACTTTAGTGCCTGAAGTTGAAAAATACACCGAACTGGTTTCAAAACTTGGCACGAGCGTGCAAATACAGTGCTAATCTAATAATAGACGTTTTTACGCTGACGTGACACCGTAGTTCGCTTAGCATGCACAGACAACCTCGCCCTAGCAAACTGGAACTACTGGCTAGTACGCCATACGTTTTCTCCTGCCTGTTAATGAAAACAAATCCTTTTTTTTAGAATATAATGAAAACATTTCCTATTTAGATAAAGAGGCATGTACGTGGGTTTTAATGGGCTCAGCAGTGCAGCCCAGTTTGCGCATGTTAGTTTCATTTAGAAATTTATAAAAAAAAGTTTGTAAATCATAATCACAGTAATAAAAATATTCACATATTTGTTTTAAACGTATCCTATAAATAAAATGGTATTTCTGATTATAAAAATGGTTGTACAATTTAGAATTATAAAAATATTTTCTATACTACAATTTATAAATACTATTTTAACTACACAAACCTTTTAGTAATTACATGTACATTTTTATGATTCATATTGTTTAAGCATTTTTCAATAATGTAAAATGTTCATCAATATGCAAAATTTAAAATTTCAGTTTATAAAAAATATTCACTCCCGACTATATTTTAATTATAAAAAATATGAATATATGACACGATGAAAGTTATACACATGTTTCTCGCAAAAAAAGAAAGTTATACACATGTGAATATTAAAATGTTTCTACTTATAACTTTTTTTCATTTAAGCATAAGCCAAGCATGCATAATCTTTTGGAATTTACTCAAAAATTAAGTTTTTCTAATTTATTTTGCATATACTAAACAATTTAGAAATTTTATTTACTAAAAGCTTTAAATATAATTCACGTGTAAATAGCTGACTATTTTTAAAAATTACATGAACATTTTATTTATTTTATTTATATGTATTTATAAAAAAAAGAAGCACAAAAATTTGAAATGTATTTTTATTACTGTGATTATAATTTACAAACTTCTTTTACAAATTTCTAAATCAAACTAACATGCGCAAACTGGGCTGCACTGCTGCATCCCATTAAAACCCACGAACGTGTTTCTTTATCTAACAAAATAGGAAATGTTTTCATTATTCTAAAAAAGGATATGTTTTCATTAACAGGCACGAGAAAACGTATGGCGTACTGGCCAGTAGTTCCAGTTTGGTAGGGCGAGGTTGCCTGTGCATGCTAAGCGAACTACGGTGTCACATCAGCGTAAAAGCGTCTATTATTAGATTAACACTGTATTTGCACGCTCGTGCCAAGTTTTGAAACCAGTTCGGTGTTTTTTTCAACTTCAGACACTAAAGTGAACATCAGTGGCAAGTTTAAGCACCATCTGTGATATTACCTTTTAGTTTTTATATGTAATGGCGACTACTCGACTTAAATCTCAAACTTTGCCTCCTGGGGGCGGCGGCTGGGGGCCAACTCGTCCCAGGCCCATTTTTTGCGCCGGGTCGCCCCTAGGCAGCGATTTTAGGCGCCCTGGGGGGCCAACGGCTGGAGATGCTCCCACCCCGCTGCCGGTGGGCGCAGAGAGAGAACGTCTGACATCCTGGGCACAAGCACCTTCAAACTAAATCCCTGGAAAGACCGTGAACTTTCTGGTCAATTTCTCCTCGAGCGCCGATGGATACAGTTTTCAGTTGCCCGCCAAACTCAGATGAGCAGCAAATCTTGCCGCCAAAACAAAATTATTTCAATCCTCTTGGGCGCCAACGCCAAGCTCCAAGAGCGCCCAATTTGGGCAAGAATTTAATTATGACATAACCTTTAATTTTTCGATAAGTGTTTTCAGCTTTTGAAATTGAGGCGGGAAATACAGCCGCCAAATATTTCAAACACGCGCCAAGGAACCTGCCTTCCGCCATTTTTTCACAACCTTTGCAATTACTGCCCAAGCCTCTGGTTGAAAATTCAAAAGGACATCAATCTCAAACACAAACCTCGGATATGCAAATCTAAGCAAAGGAACAGAGAGGGCAGGCAAAGGGAACACAATTGTTTATGCAACGCATCGTTCCATGGAAGTCACAGGTGAGAAGATACAGCATCGTACAACAATCGTCTCCTCTGAAGCACACCCAACAGATCCATCCCAGCTACGTACAACAATCTAAGCAAAGCGACGCGCCTCCTATGCCTTCTTAGGGGACTTGGCGGTCTTCTTCGGCGACTTGGGCTCCTTGGTCGACTTCTCAGCCGTCTTCTTGGGGAGCAGCACCGGGTTGATCTTGGGGACCACGCCGCCGTGCGCAATGGTGACGCCGGCGAGCAGCTTGCCGAGCTCCTCGTCGTTCCTGACGGCGAGCAGCAGGTAGCGGGGGATGATGCGGCTCTTCTTGTTGTCCTTGGCGGCGTTCCCCGCGAGCTCCAGCAGCTCGGCGGCGAGGTACTCGAGGACTGCCGCGAGGTAGACGGGAGCGCCGGTGCCGACGCGCTGGGCGTAGCGGCCCTTCTTCAGGTAGCGCCCGATGCGGCTCACGGGGAACTGGAGTCCGGCCTTGACGGACCGCGACACAGACTTCTTCCTGGGGCCACCCGCCTTGCGCCCGGCCGCGCCCTTCTTCGCCTTTCCGGCGGCTACGGTGGCTGAGGCATCCATGGCGATCTACTGCGCTTGAAGGGAAAAGGATTCGGGAAGTGGGGAGATGTGGCGATTGGAGATTGCGGACTGTGCTGCTGATGACAGTGAAGAGGAGGAGGGGAGTATTTAAACGGGAAAGGAAGCAGCGGTGGGCCCAAGGATCCGCGTGAGTGTGCAATGGGCGGCTGGATCATAACTGAGTGGACGGCTGCGATGCGAATATAATGAAAGTACCGATGTGTCGAACTCATACGAGCAGGTTCTTATATGCAAAAAATGGTCATTATTTATTATTATTTTGCGGGGGGTTAAGAGTTTTATTCAACCATATCAGCTATCAAGCTAGTCATGCGGAAGCTAAGCGGAGTCACCTCCAATGCTATTGTCCACTAAGGTGGGCTGAGAAGTTGGCATTTCTCGATACATGTTGAATAAAAATGACAAAACAATAAGGCTAGCTCTTTCCAAAGACTCCCAAGCCTAGAGAGTTCAGATTTGAAATGGGTTGGGTTAAAAATGAGGAGTTCCCACCTTTAATAGAGAAAATCTAGCACAAAAATGTAAAGTCCTCTTATCCCATTGATGTACTTAACGTCAAACTCGAACAGTTCAAGAAAATCTTGAGGCTTTAGCTCGACTTGCCAACTGTCTAACGCTAGTTGGTCGTGGTTTGCATGACTCAGCCACATATCCTCATAGCGTAATTGCTTACTCCCCTCTGGTAATTATCAGCCACATTCTCTCGAAGTTCCATCTCGGCAAAACAGTGATTAGACTCCGTCGTGGTAATGTGTCGTGCCTAGGAGTGTGCAAACATGTTGATAAAGTTCATGTTTCCAAACGCTTTGTCTATATGCGCATTTACATTTGCACCTACGTTTTTTCCATTATCCCATGTATATTTTGTTCTTGACCAGCCGAAGTCTTGAAGCAAACAATCTTCCATTGCCTCACGAAACGCCATCATCTTACACTCTGGTCTAGCAACACGAGATAAGTGTTCCGATTGAAAAAGTGCCTCGTTGAAATCTCCACACACAACCACACTAAGTGTGGTAGGCAGATAGAGCTTAGAGAAACTGTCAACCATGACAACGATCATCCACTCTAGGTGCTCCATGGAAGCTTGTAAAGATCTGAGCCTCTAAATACTAATCCAAACTTTTCTCCATAACATCAATATGGCTAGAACTATAACTTTTTCCCAATCCGACCAAAACAGACCAATCCTCCACTCGAACCAATAGTGTCAACCGCAAAGCAGCATGCAAATCTAAGGGACGTTGCAAGCTCTCAACTCTTATCATTGAAATATTTGTCTCCATCACGAACAAGAAAGGCCATTATGGCTGACTTTGTAGTAAGTTAGCATCACTAATTGTACGTATTTATCTTGGCATGCAACATGTCCACTTTAACAAGTCTATTACCTCGGGATTTTTTGAACTAATCACATAATTCGATTTCGTTCTTATACTCACTCTAGTCACCTAATCTAGTTGTCCCTTTCTCTTCTACCCTTCCATAATTAGTGGGTTAGTCCAGACAATTTCCTCTTCCACATGCCACGGTTACTCTCGAACCACAAATATATGTCTCTTTCTCGCGTGAGACTACATCTCATTAATCCCTCCATCATGATCTATTCACGTCGTTCTCTCTCATGCTGACATCTCCCTCACGGCACATCACAGCTTCGGGCTCTCATCGTCCCGCCATCCCTCATGCACCTTCCCATTGCTTGAGGATGATCTGCCAACACACCATGTTGTCAACATGTCGTTGCAACGAAGATTTCATGTGGCCAATTGTTGTGTGCAATGTGGATCCTCGGCATGTGGTTGTGTTGTGCATGAAGAAGTCGCCAAATATCATGTGGATGGTGGGAGGATCCCTAATGTAGAAGTGGGGAAGTCATATTGAAGTTTTAGTTTCGTAGCCTCCGTGGGATCAAAATTATACATGTGAACCTGGCATCATATTTCCATATGATGACCCTGGCTATTGTTGTCTATGTTGATTCATTTGGGAATAGTCAGCCAACAAGGAATTAGTCGCCATTCGTCGACTAGCCACTCGACACTTGTTGTCAAGTTGCTTTGTCATCTATTTGTCTTTTTACCAAGATGGATGCTTGAAAGGATTGGTATGGTAGACTAGAGGGGGTGAATAGGTGACCAACAATTTTTAACTTCTTTTCAAATTTTAGGCTTACAATGAAAATATAGGTTGTCTAGACATGCAATCAGATGGACAACCTAGATATGCAACTAGATGGACAACCTACGTACATGCAAAGATCAACACGGTAACCACAAGCTAAAATATAAGCACAACAATATAAGCTTGCACAAAGTAAGTGAAGGAAGAATAAGCCGCAAGTGGAGACGATGAGGTTGTTCCTAAAGCTTGTCCTTTCAGGGAGGTACCTCTCCGTTGGAGGGGCATGGAGGCAAATGCATCCAAGGCGCCATAGCGACTCACACTATTCTCCTCATTTTGAAAGGGTTCTTGAGAAGCTCGAAGACTTCAATCTTATGCCTCTTATCAGATTTCATCAAGACTATTGTGAAGAGCTTGTTATGCTGTTTTTTGCAACCATGCACTTTGGCGCTAGTGAGGAGAGGTCCATGGGAAACCAAATGACCATCAAGTCGGCGCTGCCGTCGATGGCCTGGATCCCCGTGGTATAGAGCTGTAGGAACTCTATAGGGCCGGTGACGCCCTCGTAATGAGGTGATGGTTCTGGCTTGAACCTTGGGGGCCAGAAGACCTCACGCAGCTTGGGCGCAAACGGATAGCACCCCACACCGAAGGTGAAGAGCCCATGGACGGGGATGGCCCGAGTGGTGTGCTCGGCACGTGCAAGCTCTCTGACAAAACGGTCTTGCCGCTCCCTCTGACGCTTGATGGCGACGCGGGCATCTTCCGCCGGGTGGCGACTGTCCTGGCGGAGTGCTCCGCCATTATCAGGGGTGGAAGCCGCCATCGAATGATGTGCTTCCTCTACGCGCACGCGGTGTTCATGGCTATGTTGCTGCTCGTCATCATGTCGGTGCGAGGGGAGCAGTGAAGGCACAGACTGGTACGCACGCCCCGCGGTTTGGCAACGAGGGTGCAATGGAATGCGCCGGTAGGCCGGTGACTGATGCATCTCCGCCGTATCTACTTTTCCTAACGCTTTTCCTCTTGTTTTGGACTCTAATTTGCATGATTTGAATGAAACTAACCTGGACTGACGTTGTTTTCAGCAGAACTACCATGGTGTTTTTTTGTATAGAAATACAAGTTCTCGAATTGGAACAAAACTTTCTGGAGAATTTTTATACAATAGAAGAAAAATACTGGAGCCAAGAACCACCGAAGTGGGGGTCCCTGGGGGAGCACAACCCACCAGGGCGCCCCCTCCTGGCGTGCCCAGGTGGGTTGTGCCCACCTGGTGGCCCCACTGACCCTATCTCCGATGCTATAAAATCCTATTTTCGGAGAAAAAAATCAAGGAGAAAGAATTATCGCGTTTCGTGAGACGGAGCCACCACCACCTCCTGTTCTTCATCGGGAGGTCGGATCTGGAGTTTGTTTGGGGCTCCGGGGAGGGGGATCTTCGATCTTCATCATCGCCAATCCTTCTCCATTGCCAATTCCATGATGCTCCCCACCGGGAGTGAGTAATTCCTTCGTAGGCTCGCTGGTCGGTGAGGGAGTTCGATGAAATTCATCATGTAATCGAGTTAGTTTTGTTAGGGATTGATCCCTAGTATCCATTATGTTCTGAGATTGATGTTGCTATGACTTTGCCATGCTTAATGCTTGTCACTTTGGGCCCGGGTGCCATGATTTCAGATCTGAACCGTTTATGTTATCACCGTTATATCTATGTTATAGATCCGATCTTGCAAGTTATATGCACTTGCTACGTGTTATGATCTGCAAACCCCGGAGTGACAGTATTCAGGATGCTTTCCGGTGATGATCGTAGTTTGAGGAGTTCATGTATTCACTATGTGTTAATGCTTTGTTCCTGTTCTCCATTAAAAGGAGGCCTTAATATCCCTTAGTTTCCTTATGGCCCCCGCTGCCACAGGAGGGTAGGACAAAAGATTTCATGCAAGTTCTTTCCATAAGCAAGTATTAAAGGAAATATGCCCTAGAGGCAATAATAAAGTTGTTATTTTATATTTCCTTATTTCATGATAAATGATTATTATTCATGCTAGAATTGTATTAACCGGAAACTTGATACATGTGTGAATACATACACAAATATTGTGTCCCTAGTGAGCCTCTACTTGACTAGCTCGTTGAGCAAAGATGGTTAAGGTTTCCTAATCATGGACATGAGTTGTCATTTGATAACGGGATCACATCATTAGGAGAATGATGTGATGGACAAGACCCATTCATTAGCTTAGCATTATGATTGTTTAGTTTTATTGCTATTGCTTTCTTCATGTCAAATACAAATTCCTTTGACTATGAGATTATGCAACTCCCGGATACCAGAGGAATGCCTTATGTGCTATCAAACATCACAACGTAATTGGGTGATTATAAAGATGCTCTACAGGTATCTTCGAAGGTATTTGTTGGGTTGGCATGGATCGAGGTTAGGATTTGTCACTCCGAGTATCGGAGAGGTATCTCTGGGCCCTCTCGGTAATACACATCATAAGAAGCCTTGCAAGCAAAGTGACTAATGAGTAAGTTGCAGGATGAT
This sequence comes from Triticum dicoccoides, assembly GCF_002162155.2. Lineage (NCBI taxonomy): Eukaryota > Viridiplantae > Streptophyta > Magnoliopsida > Poales > Poaceae > Triticum > Triticum dicoccoides. Next base: position 247,580,677 of record NC_041391.1, read on the forward strand.
GTATTACGGAACAAGTAAAGAGACTTGCCGGTAATGAGATTGAACTAGGTATGAAGATACCGATGATCGAATCTCGGGCAAGTAACATACCGATGACAAAGTGAATAACATATGTTGTCATAATGGTTCCGCCGATAAAGATCTTCGTAGAATATGTGGGAGCCAATATGAGCATCCAGGTTCCGCTATTGGTTATTGACCGGAGAGGTGTCTCGGTCATGTCTACATAGTTCTCGAACCCAAAGGGTCCGCACGCTTAACGTTCGATGGCGATATAGTATTATATGAGTTATGTGTTTTGGTGACCGAATGTTGTTCGAAGTCCTGGATGAGATCACATACATGACAAGGAGTCTCTAAATGGCTGAGAGGTAAAGATTGATATATATGTATATAGGACGATATTATTTGGACACCGGAAGTGTTCCGGAGGGTACCAGGTACATATCGGGTCACCGGAAGGAGTTTCGGGCAACCCCGGCAAAGATATGGGCTTAACGGGCCGAGGGAGGAACACACCAGCCCACAAGGGGCTGGTGCACCCCTTTCCCTAGTCGCGGGCCCTAGAGGAAGGAAAGGAGGGGGGCACCACCTCCTCCTGCCTTTCCCCCTTGGTGGGAGTAAGGAAAAGGGGGTCGCCACCTACTCCTTCCTTCGCCTCATTGCCAAAAGAAGGAAATAGGGGGCGCCGGCCTAGGGCAGGAGCCCAAGTAGGATCCCTCATACTTGGGGCGCCCCTAGGGCTGCTTCTCCTTCCCTCCCACCTATATATACATGGAGGGGGGCGCCACACATAGCCTAGACATTATCTTAGGCATGTGCGGTGCCCTCTCCACAGTTTACGCCTCCGGTCATATCTTCATAGTGCTTAGGCGAAACCCTGCATGGATCACTTCACCATCATCGTCACCACGCCGTCGTGCTGACGGAACTCATCTACTTCCTTGACACCTTGCTGGATCAAGAGGGTGAGGGACGTCATCGCGCTGAACGTGTGCAGAACTCGGAGGTGTGGTACATTTGGTACTTGATCGGTCAGAGCTAGAAGAAGTTCGACTACATCAACAACATTGTCAAACGCTTCCGCTTTCGGTCTACGAGGGTACGTAGGCACACTCTCCCCCCTCTCGTTGCTATGCATCTCTTAGATAGATCTTGCGTGAACATAGGAATTTTTTTGAAATTGCATGCTTCCTTTCCCAACAGTGGCATCCGAGCCAGGTCTATGCGTAGATGATATGCATGAGTAGAACACAAAGAGTTGTGGGCGGTGATTGTCATGCTGCTTACCACCAATGCCTTATTTTGATTCGGTGGTATTGTTGGATGAACCGGCCCGGACCAACCTTACATGACCACGTTCATGAGACCGGTTCCACTGACAGACATGCAACTAGTTTTGCATAAAGGTAGCTGGCAGGTGTTTGTTTCTCCTACTTTAGTTGAATCGAATTTGAGTGGGTCCAATCCTTGTTGAATGTTAAAATAGCAAACTTGATAAATCATCGTTGTGGTTTTGTGTCGTAGGTAAGAACGGTTCTTGCTAGAAGCCCGTAGTAGCCATGTAAAACTTGCAACAATAAAGTAGAGGACGTCTAACTTGTTTTTGCAGGGCATGTTGTGATGTGATATGGTCAAGACATGATGTGATATATGTTGTTGTATGAGATGATCATGTTTTGTTAAAAGTTATCGGCAACTGGCAGGAGCCTTATGGTTGTCGCTTTATTGTATGAAATGCAAATGTCATGTAATTGCTTTAGTTTATCACTAAGCGGCAGCGATAGTTGTAGAAGTAATAGTTGGCGAGATGACCATGATGCTACAATGGGGATCAAGGTGTCGAGTTGGTGACAATGGAGATCATGATGATGCATTGGAGATGGAGATCAAAAGCACGAGATGATGATGGCCATATCATGTCACATATTTTGATTGCATGTGATGTTTATCTTTTATGCATCTTATTTTGCTTAGTACAACGGTAACATTATAGGATGATCCCTTAACTAAAATTTCAAGGTATAAGTGTTCTCCTCGAGTATGCACTGTTGTGACAGTTCTTCGTGCTGAGACACCACGTGATGACCGGGTGTGATAGGCTCTACGTTCACATACAATGGATGCAAGATAGTTTTGCACATGCGGAATACTCGGGTTAAACTTGACGAGCCTAACATGTACATACATGGCCTCGAAACACTGGAGACCGAAAGGTCGAACGTGAATCATATAGTAGATATGATCAACATAGATATGTTCACCATTGATGACTACTCCATCTCACGTGATGATCGGACATGGTTTAGTTGATTTGGATCACGTATCATTTAGATGACTTGAGGGATGTCAATGTAAGTGGGAGTTCTTAAGTAATATGGTTTATTGAACTTAACTTATCATGAACTTAGTCCTGGTAGTATTTGCAAATTATGTTGTAGATCAATAGCTCGCGTTGTAGCTCCCCTATGTTTTTTAATATGTTCCTAGAGAGAACTAAGTTGAAAGATGATAGTAGCAATGATACGGACTGGGTCCGTGATCTGAGTATTATCCTCATTGTTGCACAGAAGAATTATGTCCTTGATGCACTGCTAGGTGACAGACCTATTGCAGGAGCAGATGCAGACGTTATGAACGTTTGGCTAGCTCAATATGATGACTACTTGATAGTTTAGTGCACCATGCTTTACGGCTTAGAACCGGGAACTCAAAAACACAGAGCATATGAGATGTTCCAAGAGATGAAATTGGTATATCAGACTCATGCCCGTGTCGAGAGGTATGAGACCTCTGACAAGTACTTTGCCTACAAGATGGAGGAGAATAGCTCAGCCAGTGAGCATGTGCTCACAATGTTTGGGGTACTACAATCACTTGAATCAAGTGGGAGTTAATCTTCCAGATAATATAGTGATTGACAGAGTTCTCTAGTCACTATCACCAAGCTACTAGAAGTTCGTGATAAACTATAATATGCAAGTGATGACAAAAATGATTCCCAAGCTCTTCGTGATGCTGAAATCAGTGAAGGTATAAATTAAGAAAGAGCATCAAGTGTTGATGGTTAACAAGACCACTAGTTTCAATAAAAAGGGCAAGGGAAAGAAAGGGAACTTCAAGAAGAATGGCAAGAAAGTTGTCACTCCCGTGAAGAAGCACAAAGGTGGACCTAAGCTTGAAACCGAGTGCTTCTACTACAAAGGAAATGGTCACTGGAAGCGGAACTGCCCCAAATATTTGGCGGATAATAAGGATGTCAAAGTGAACAAAGGTATATTTGATATACATGTTATTGATGTGTACCTTACTAGTGCTCTTAGTAGCCCCTGAGTATTTTATGCCTGTTCGGTTGCTAAGATTAGTAACTCAAAACAGGAGTTGCAGAATAAATGGAGACTAGTTGAGGGTGAAGTGATGATGTGTGTTGGAAGTGGTTTCAAGATTGATATGATCATCATCGCACTCCATATAGTTTCGGGATTAGTGTTGAACCTAAATAAATGTTATTTGGTGTTTGCGTTGAGCATGAATAAGATAGGATCGTGTTTATTGCAATATGGTTATTCATTTAAGACAGAGAATAATTGTTATTCTGTTTACATGAATAAAACCTTCTATGGTCATACACCCAATGTTAATGGTTTATTGAATCTCGATCGTAGTGATACACATATTCATAATATTGATGCCAAAAGATGCAAAGTTGATAATGATAGTGCAACATACTTGTGGCACTGCCGTTTAGGTCATATTGGTGTAAAGCGCATGAAGAAACTCCATGCTGATGGGCTTTTGGAATCACTTGATTATGAATCATTTGATACTTGCGAACCATGCCTCATGGGAAAGATGACTAAAACTCTGTTCTCCGGAACAATGGAGCGAGCCAATGACTTATTGGAAATAATACATACCGATGTATGCAGTCCGATGAGTGTTGAGGCACGCGGTGGGTATTGATACGTCTCCAACGTATCTATAATTTTTGATTGTTCCATGCTATTATATTACCTCTTTTGGATGTTTATAGGCTCTATTTTACACATTTATATCATTTTTGGGACTAACCTACTAACCGGAGGCCCATCCCATATTGCTGTTTTTTTTGCCTATTTCAGTATTTCAAAGAAAAGGAATATCAAACGGAGTCCAAACGGAATGAAACCTTCGGGAGCGTGATTTTTGGAACGAACATGATCCGGAGAGCTTGGAGTGCAAGTCAAGAAGCTCCCGAGGGCCCCACGAGAGAGGGGGCCGCGCCCCCCTGTAGGGCGCGCCCCCTGTCTCATGGGCCCCTCGGGCGGCCACCAATGTATTTCTTTCTCCTATATATACCTACGTACCCCGAAAACATCCAGGAGAACCACTAAACACAATTTCCACCACCATAACCTTCTGTATCCGCGAGATCCCATCTTGGAGCCTTCGCCGGCACTCTGCCGGAGGGGGAATCAACCACGGAGGGCCTCTACATCAGCATCCTTGCCCCTCCGATGAGTTGTGAGTAGTTTACCACAGACCTACGGGTCCATAGTTATTAGCTAGATGGCTTCTTCTCTCTTTTTGGATCTTAATACAATGTTCTCCCCCTCTCTTGTGGAGATCTATTCGATGTAAACTCTTTTTGCGGTGTGTTTGTCGAGATCCGATGAATTTTGGGTTTATGATCAAGTTTATCTATGAATAATATTTGAATCTTCTCTGAATTCTTTTATGTATGATTGAGTTATCTTTGCAAGTCTCTTTGAATTATCATTTTGGTTTGGCCTACTAGATTGGTCTTTCTTGCCATGGGTTCAATCTTGCGGTGTCCTTACCCAGTGACAGAAAGGGTTGCAAGGCACGTATTGTATTGTTGCCATCGAGGATAACAAGATGGGGTTTATATCATATTGCATGAGTTTATCCCTCTACATCATGTCATATTGCTTAATGCGTTACTCTGTTCTTATGAACTTAATACTCTAGATGCAGGCAGGAGTCGGTCGATGTGTGGAGTAATAGTAGTAGATGCGGGCAGGAGTCGGTCTACTTGTTATGGACGTGATGTCTATATACATGATCATGCCTAGATAATCTCATAACTATGCGCTTTTCTATCAATTGCTTGACAGTAATTTGTTCACCCACCGTAATACTTATGCTACCTTGAGAGAAGCCTCTAGTGAAACCTATGGCCCCCGGGTCTATCTCTTATCATATTTGCTTTCAATCTACTTTTATTTGCATCTTTACTTTTTGCATCTATATTACAAAATACCAAAAATATATTTATCTTATCATACTATCTTTATTAGATCTCACTTTCGCAAGTGGCCGTGAAGGGATTGACAACCCCTTTATTGCGTTGGTTGCGAGTTCTCAGTTTGTTTGTGTAGGTGCGTGGGACTTTTGAGGAGCCTCCTACTGGATTGATACCTTGGTTCTCAAAACTGAGGGAAATACTTACGCTACACTTTGCTGCATCACCCTCTCCTCTTCGAGGAAAACCAACGCAAGCTCAACACGTAGCAAGAAGGATTTCTGGCGCCGTTGCCAGGGAGGTCTTCGCTCAAGTCAAGACATACCAAGTAACCATCACAAACCCATCTCCCTTGCATTTACATTATTTTCCATTTGCCTCTCGTTTTCCTCTCCCCCACTTCACCCTTGCCGTTTTATTCGCCCTCTCTTTCCCAATCTCCTCCTCTCTTTTTCGCTTGCCGTTTTTCTGTTTGCTTGTGTGTTGGATTACTTGTTGCCATGGCACAAGATAATGCCAAATTGTGTGACTTCTCAAATACCAATAATAATGATTTCCTTAGTACTCCGATTGCTCCTCTTAATGATGTTGAGTCTTGTGAAATCAATACCGCTTTGCTGAATCTTGTTATGAAAGATCAATTCGCCGGCCTTCCTAGTGAAGATGCCGCTACTCATTTAATTTTTTTTGTTGATTTGTGTGATATGCAAAAGAAGAAAGACACGGATAACAATATTGTCAAATTGAAGTTATTTCCGTTTTCACTTAGAGATCATGCTAAAGTTTGGTTTTCGTCCTTGCCTAAAAATAGTATTGATTCTTGGAACAAGTGCAAAGATGCTTTTATCTCTAAGTATTTTCCTCCCGCTAAGATCATCACTCTTAGGAACGATATTATGAATTTTGAACAACTTGATCATGAGCATGTTGCCCAATCTTGGGAAAGAATGAAATTGATGCTTCGCAATTGCCCTACTCATGGTTTGAATTTATGGATGATCATACACAATTTTTATGCCGATTTGAACTTTGCTTCTAGAAATCTCTTAGATTCGGCCGCGGGAGGCATGTTTATGGAAATTACGTTAGGAGATGCTACAAAATTGCTTGATAATATTATGGCTAATTATTCTCAATGGCACACAGAAAGATCTTCTAGTAAAAAAGTGCATGCTATAGAAGAAATCAATGTTTTGAGTGGAAAGATGGATGAACTTATGAAGATGTTTGCTACTAAAAATACTCCTCTTGATCCCAATGATATGCCTTTGTCTTCCTTGTTTGAGAATAATAATGAATCTATGGATGTGAATTTTGTTGGTAGGAATAGTTTTGGAAAGAACGCTTATAGAGGAAATTTTAATGCTAGACCGTTCCCTAGTAATCCCTCTAATAATTATGGAAATTCCTACAATAATTCTTATGGTAATTTTAATAAGATGCCCTCTGATTTTGAGAATAGTGTGAAAGAATTTATGATTTCTCAAAAGAATTTTAATGCTTTGCTTGAAGAAAAATTGCTCAAAGTTGATGATTTGGCTAGGAACGTTGATAAACTTTCACTTGATTTTAATTCTCTTAAACTTGGATATTCTTCTCCTAAGCATGATATCAATGAGTCTCTCAAAGTAATGAGAATTTCCATTGACGAGTGCAAGGAAAGAACCGCTAGATTGCGTGCTAAAAAAGAAAGCTTTATAAAAGCGTGTTCTTCTAGTTTCCATGAAAATAATGATGAGGATCTTAAAGTTATTGATGTGTCTCCGATTAGATCTATGTTTTGCAATGAATTTTGATGATTATGGGAGTGATGATGAATCCACTTTGCCTAGAAGACGTCCCAAAAATTCAGAGTCTTTAGATCTTGATGCTAAATTTGGTAAAAGTGAGATTGGAGAATCTTCAACTTCTAATAATGTTGAACCCACTATCTCAGATTTCAAGGAATTTGATTATGATAATTTTTCTTTAAAAGGTTGTATTTCCTTGTTGCAATCCGTTGTTAATTCTCCTCATGCTTATAGTCAAAACAAAGCTTTTACCAAACATATCGTTGATGCCTTGATGCAATCTTATGATGAAAAACTTAATTTGGAAGTTTCTATACCTAGAAAACTTAATGATGAGTGGGAACCTACTATAAAGATTAGAATTAAAGATTATGAGTGTTTTGCTTTGTGTGATTTGGGTGCTAGTGTTTCCACGATTCCGAAAACTTTATGTGATATTCTAGGTTTCCATGATCTTGATGATTGCTCTTTAAATTTGCACCTTGTGGATTCCACCATTAAAAAGCCTATCGGAAGGATCAATGATGTTCTTATTGTTGCAAATAGAAATTTGGTGCCCGTAGATTTTATCGTTCTTGATATAGATTGCAATCTTTCTTGCCCTATTATTCTTGGTAGACCTTTCCTTAGAACATTGGTGCGATTATTGATATGAAGGAAGGGAACATTAGATTCCAATTTCCCTTAAAGAAAGGCACGGAGCACTTTCTAAGAAAGAAAGTCAAATTACCTTATGAATCTATCATGCATGCTACTTATGAATTTAGTGCCAAAGATGACACTCGTTAGATCTATCTTTGCTTTTTATGCCTAGCTAGGGGCATTAAACAATAGCGCTAGTTGGGAGGCAACCCAATTTTCTTTATGTTTTTTGTTTTTGCTCCTGTTAAGTAATAAATCTTGCATCTACCTTCCGGTTAGATGTGTTTTTATCTTTTAATCAGTGTTTGTGCCAAGTAGAACCTATAGGATAACCTACGATGATAGTTGATTCTGCTGAAAAACAGAAACTTTGCGCGCACAAATATAATTTTGTTAAATCATGGGAACGTGCTTTTGCGTTGATTCTTTTTTCTGCTATTAAATAAACAAATTTTCCAGGACTTCCTATTTTTGTAGGATTTTTAGAGTTCCAGAAGTTTGCGTTAGTTACAGATTGCTACAGACTGTTCTGTTTTTGACAGATTCTGTTTTTCGTGTGTTGTTTGCTTATTTCAATGCATCTATGGCTAGTAATTCAGTCTATGAACCATAAAGAAGTTGGAATACAGTAGGTTTAACACCAAAATAAATAAATAATGAGTTCATTGCAGTACCTTATGTGGTGGTTTTGTTTTCTTTCACTAACGGAGCTTATAAAATTTCCTGTTGAGTTTTGTGTTGTGAAGTTTTCAAGTTTTGGGTAAAGCTTTTATGGACTATGGAATAAGGAGTGGCAAGAGCCTAAGCTTGGGGATGCCCATGGCACCCCAAGATATTCAAGAATAGCCGAAAGCCTAAGCTTGGGGATGCCCCGGGAAGGCATCCCCTCTTTCGTCTTCGTTCATTGGTAACTTTACTTGGAGCTATATTTTTATTCACTACATGATATGTGTTTTGCTTGGAGAGTCGTGTATTATATTAGTCTTTGCTTTTTAGTTTACCACAATCATCCTTGCTGTACACACCTTTTGGGAGAAGCCTATTTGATTAGAATTGGCTAGAATACTCTATGTGCTTCACTTATATCTTTTGAGCTTGATAGTTTTTGCTCTAGTGCTTCACTTATATCTTTTAGAGCACGGTGGTGTCTTAATTTTGAAGAAATTGCTAGTCTCTCATGCTTCACTTATATTATTTTGAGAGTATTTTAGAACAGCATGGTATTTGCTATTATCATAAAGTTGGTCCTAGAATGATGAGCATCCAAGTTGGGTATAATAAAAACTATCATAGGAAGTGAATTGGATGCTATGATCAATTTGATACTTGATAATTGTTTTGAGATATGGAGGTAGTGATATTAAAGTCATGCTAGTTGGGTGATTATGAATTTAAAGAATACTTGTGTTGAAGCTTGTGATTCCCGTAGCATACACGTATGGTGAACCGCTGTGATGAAGTTGGAGCACAATTTTATTTATTGATTGTCTTCCTTATGAGTGGCGGTCGGGGACGAGCGATTGTCTTTTCCTACCAATCTATCCCCCTAGGAGCATGCGGATAGTGCTTTGGTTTTTGATGACTTTTAAATTTTTGCAACAAGTATATGAGTTCTTTTGATTAATGTTGAGTCCATGGATTATACGCACTCTTTCACCCTTCCACCGTTGCTAGCCTCTCTTGTATCGTGCAACTTTCGCCGGTACCATACACCCACCATACTCCTTCCTCAAAACAGCCACCATACCTACCTATTATGGCATTTCCATAGCCATTCCGAGATATATTACCATGCAACTTTCCACCGTTCCGTTCATATGACACGCATTACTTTTGTCATATTGCTTTTTGCATGATCATGTAGTTGACATTGTATTTGTGGCAAGGCCACTTTCATAATTTTCATACATGTCGCTCTTGATTCATTGCATATCCCGGTACACCGCCGGAGGCATTCATATAGAGTCATATCTTGTTCTAGCTTTGAGTTGTAAATTCATAAAAGTGTGATGATCTTCATTATTAGAGCATTGTCCTAGTGAGGAAAGGATGATGAAGACTATGATTCCCCCACAAGTCGGGATGAGACTTCAGACTTTACAAAAAGAAAAAAAAGAAAAAAAGAGAAAGGCCAAAAAGAAAAAAAGGAAAGGACAAAGGAAAAAAATGAAAAAGAAAAAGAAAGAAAAAGAAAATAAAATGAGAGAAAAAGAGAGAAGGGACAATGCTACTATCTCCTTTTCCACACTTGTGCTTCAAAATAGCACCACGATCTTCATGTTAGAGAGTCTCATATGTTGTCACTTTCATATACTAGTGGGAAGTTTTCATTATAGAACTTGGCCTGTATATTCCAATGATGGGCTTCCTCAAAATGCCCTAGGTCTTCGTGAGCAAGCAAGTTGGATGCACCCCACTTAGTTTCTTTTGTTGAGCTTTCATATATTTATAGCTCTAGTGCATCCGTTGCATGGCAATCCCTACTCACTCACGTTGATATCTATTTATGGGCATCTCCATAGCCCGTTGATATGCCTAGTTGATGTGAGACTATCTTCTCCTTTTTGTCTTCTCCACAACCACCTTTCTATTTCACATATAGTGCTATGTCCATGGCTCACGCTCATGTATTGCTTGAAAGTTGAAAAAGTTTGAGATTATTAAAGTATGAAACAATTGCTTGGCTTGTCATAGGGGTTGTGCATGATTAAATAATTTGTGTGATGAAGATAGAGCAACAGCCAGACTATATGATTTTGTAGGGATAACTTTCTTTAGCCATGTTATTTTGAGAAGACATGATTACTTTGATTAGTATGCTTGAAGTATTACTATTTCTTATGTCGATATGAACTTTTATTTGTATTCATTTGGGTCTAAACATTCATGCCACAATAAAGAAAATTACATTATGAATTATGCTAGGTAGCATTCCACATCAAAAATTTCTTTTTTATCATTTACCTACTCGAGGACGAGTAGGAATTAAGCTTTGGGATGCTTGATACGTCTCCAACGTATCTATAATTTTTGATTGTTCCATGCTATTATATTACCTCTTTTGGATATTTATGGGCTCTATTTTACACATTTATATCATTTTTGGGACTAACCTACTAACCGGAGGCCCAGCCCATATTGCTGTTTTTTGCCTATTTCAGTATTTCGAAGAAAAGGAATATCAAACGGAGTCCAAATGGAATGAAACCTTCGGGAGCGTGATTTTTGGAACGAACATGATCTGGAGAGCTTGGAGTGCAAGTCAAGAAGCTCCCGAGGGCCCCATGAGATAGGGGGCCGCGCCCCCCTTTAGGGCGCGCCCCTGTCTCGTGGGCCCCTCGGGCGGCCACCGACGTACTTCTTTCTCCTATATATACCTACGTACCCCGAAAACATCCAGGAGCACCACGAAACACAATTTCCACCACCGTAACCTTCTGTATCCGCGAGATCCCATCTTGGAGCCTTCGCTGGCACTCTGCCGGAGGGGGAATCAACCACGGAGGGCCTCTACATCAATATCCTTGCCCCTCCGATGAGTTGTGAGTAGTTTACCACAGACCTACAGGTCCATAGTTATTAGCTAGATGGCTTCTTCTCTCTTTTTGGATCTCAATACAATGTTCTCCCCCTCTCTTGTGGAGATCTATTCGATGTAAACTCTTTTTGAGGTGTGTTTGTCGAGATCCGATGAATTGTGGGTTTATGATCAAGTTTATCTATGAATAATATTTGAATCTTCTCTGAATTCTTTTATGTATGATTGAGTTATCTTTGCAAGTCTCTTCGAATTATCAGTTTGGTTTGGCCTACTAGATTGGTCTTTCTTGCCATGGGAGAACTGCTTAGCTTTGGGTTCGATCTTGCGGTGTCCTTACCCAGTGACAGAAAGGGTTGCAAGGCACGTATTGTATTGTTGCCATCGAGGATAACAAGATGGGGTTTATATCATATTGCATGAGTTTATCCCTCTACATCATGTCATCTTGCTTAATGCGTTACTCTGTTCTTATGAACTTAATACTCTAGATGCAGGCAGGAGTCGGTCGATGTGTGGAGTAATAGTAGTAGATGCAGGCAGGAGTCAGTCTACTTGTTATGGACGTGATGCCTATATACATGATCATGCCTAGATAATCTCATAACTATGCGCTTTTCTATCAATTGCTCGACAGTAATTTGTTCACCCACCGTAATACTTATGCTATCTTGAGAGAAGCCTCTAGTGAAACCTATGGCCCCCGGGTCTATCTCTTATCATATTTGCTTTCAATCTACTTTTATTTGCATCTTTACTTTTTGCATCTATATTACAAAATACCAAAAATATATTTATCTTATCATACTATCTTTATTAGATCTCACTTTCGCAAGTGGCCGTGAAGGGATTGACAACCCCTTTATTGCGTTGGTTGCGAGTTCTCAGTTTGTTTGTGTAGGTGCGTGGGACTTTTGAGGAGCCTCCTACTGGATTGATACCTTGGTTCTCAAAACTGAGGGAAATACTTACGCTACACTTTGCTGCATCACCCTCTCCTCTTCGAGGAAAACCAACACAAGCTCAAGACGTAGCAAGTATCGTTATTTTCTGACTTTCGCAGATGATTTGAGCAGATATGGGTATATCTACTTAATGAAACACAAGTCTGAAACATTTGAAAAGTTCAAAGATTTTCAGAACGAAGTGGAGAATCATCGTAACAAGAAAATAAAGTTTCTACGATCTAATTGCGGAGACGAATATTTGAGTTACAAGTTTGGCCTTCATTTAAAACAGTGTGGAATAGTTTCACAACTCACGCCACCTGGAACACCACAGCGCAATGGTGTGTCTGAACATCGTAACCGTACTTTGTTAGATATGGTGCGATCTATGATGTCTCTTACCGATTTTCCTCTATCGTTCTGGGGCTATGCATTAGAGACAGCTGCATTCACGTTAAATAGGGCACCGTCTAAATCCGTTGAGACGACACCGTATGAACTGTGGTTTGGCAAGAGACCTAAGCTGTCATTTCTTAAAGTTTGGGGTTGCGACACTTAAGTCAAAAGGCTTCAGCTTGATAAGCTTGAATCCAAATCGGAGAAGTGCATCTTCATAGGATACCCTAAGGAAACAATTGGGTACACCTTCTACCACAGATCCGAAGGCAAGATCTTTGTTGCCCAGAATGGAATATTTATAGAGAAGGAGTTTCTCTCGAAAGAAGTGAGTGGGAGGAAAGTAGAACTTGATGAGGTAATTGTACCTTCTCTTAATTTGGAAGTAGCTCATCAGAGAAATCTGTTCTCGTGATGCCTACACCAACTAGAGGGGAAGCTAATGATGATGATCATGAAACTTCAGATCAAGTTACTACCGAACCTCGTAGGTCAACTAGAACATGGTCAACACCAGAGTGGTACGGTAATCCTGTTCTGGAAGTCATGTTCCTAGACCATGGCGAACCTACGAACTATAAAGAGGCTATGATGAGCCCAGTTTCCGATAAATGGCTTGAAACCAAGAAATCTGAGATAGGATCCATGTATAAAGAACAAAGTATGGACTTTGGTGGATTTGCCCAATGATCAGAAATCCATAGAGAATAAATGGATCTTCAAGAAGAAGACTGACGTTGATGGTAATGTTACTATCTACAAAGCTCGACTTGTCGCAAAAGGTTTTCAACAAGTTCAAGGGGTTGACTACGATGAGACTTTCTCAACCGTAGTGATGCTTAAGTGTTGGGGAACGTAGCATGCAATTTCAAAAAAAATCCTACGATCACGCAACATCTATTGGAGATGCATAACAAAGAGAGGGGAGAGTGTGTCCACGTACCCTCATAGACCAAAAGCGGAAGCGTTAGTTAACTCGGTTGATGTAGTCGAACGTCTTCAGATCCAACCGATCCAAGTACCGAACGTACGGCACCTCCGTGTGTTCAGCACACGTTTAGCTTGATGATGTCCCTCGAACTCTTGATCCAGTAGAGGGTCGAGGGAGAGTTCCGTCAGCACAACGGCATGGAGACAGTGTTGATGATGTGATCCGTGCAGGGCTTCGCCTAAGCACTACGACGTTATGACCGAGGTGGTAAACTGTGGAGGGGGGCACCGCACACGGCAAAGAACAATTGATGTGCTCTGTGGTGCCCCCTACCTCCGTATATAAAGGAGGAGGGGAGGAGGCCGGCGGCCTAGAGGGGGCGCGCCAAGGGGGGGTCCAACTAGGATTCCCAATCCTAGTTGGTCTCCCTGTCCTATTCCAAGAAGGGGAGAAGGGGAAAGAGGTGGAGGAGAAGAAGGAAAGGGGGGCCGCACCCCCACCCCTAGTCCAATTTGGTTTGGGATTGGGGGGCGCGCGCCTCCACCTGGCCGCCACCTCCTCTCTTCCACTAAGGCCTATTAGTCCCCCGGGGGGGTCCGATAACCTCCCGGTACTCCGAAACTTATCCGATACGTCCCAAAATTATTCCGGTGTCCGAATACCTTCATTCAATATATCAATATTTATGTCTCGACCATTTTGAGACTCCTTGTCATGTCCATGATCTAATTCGGGACTCCGTACAAACTTACATCATCAAAAACACATAACTCATAATACAAATCGTCATCGAACGTTAAGCGTACGGACCCTACGGGTTCGAGAACTATGTAGACATGATCGAGACACATCTCCGATCAATAACCAATAACGGAACTTGGATGCTCATATTGGTCCTACATATTCTACGAAGATCTTTATCAGTCAAACTGCACAACAATATACGTTGTTCCCTTTGTCATCGGTATGTTACTTGCCCGAGATTCGATCGTCGGTATCATCATACCTAGTTCAATCTCGTTACCGGCAAGTCTCTTTACTCATTCCGTAATCCTTCATCCCGAAACTAACTCATTAATCACATTGCTTGCAAGGCTTATAGTGACGAGCATTACCGAGAGGGCCCAGAGATACCTCTCTGATACATAGAGTGACAAATCCTAATCTCGATCTATGCCAACCCAACAAACACCTTTGGAGACACCTGTAGAGCATCTTTATAATCACCCAGTTACGTTGTGACGTTTTATAGCACACAAGGTGTTCCTCTGGTATTCGGGAGTTGGATAATCACATAGTCAGAGGAACATGTATAAGTCATGAAGAAAGTAATAGCAATAAAACTTATTGATCATTATGCTAAGCTAACGGATGGGTCTTGCCATCACATCATTCTCTAATGATGTGACCCCGTTCATCAAATGACAACACATGTCTATGGTCAGGAAACATAACCATCTTTGATTAACAAGCTAGCCAAGTAGAGGCATACTAGGGACACTTTGTTTTGTCTATGTATTCACACATGTACTAAGTTTCCGGTTAATACAATTCTAGCATGAATAATAAAAATTTATCATGACATAAGTAAATATAAATAACAACTTTATTATTGCCTCTAGGGCATATTTCCTTCATTAAGTCCGTCTAAATCATGTTAGCAATTGCCACATTTTATGAAATCTGGCAAATGGATGTCAAAACTGCATTCCTTAAATGTATATCTCTAAGAAGAGTTGTATATGGTGCAACCAAAAGGTTTTGTCGATTCTAAAGGTTCTGACAAAGTGTGCAAACTCTAGCGATCCATCTATGGACTGGTGCAAGCATCTTGGAGTTGGAATATATGCTTTGATGAGGTGATCAAAGCATATGGTTTTATACAGACTTACGGTGAAGTATGTATTTACAAGAAAGTGAGTGGGAGCTCTGTAGCATTTCTAATATTATATGTAGATGACATATTGTTGATTGGAAAAGATATAGAATTTCTGGATAGCATAAAATGATACTTGAATAATAATTTTTTAATGAAAGACCTCGGTGAAGCTGCTTACATATTGGGCATCAAGATCTATAGAGATATATCAAGACACTTGATAAGACTTTCAATGAGTACATACCTTGACAAGATTTTGAAGGAGTTCAAAAATGGATCAGTTAGAAAAGGAGTTCTTGCCTGTATTGTAAGGTGTAAAATTGAGTAAGACTCAAAACCCGACCCCAATAGAAGATAAAGAGAGAATGAAAGTCATTCCCTATGCCTCAGCCATAGGTTCTATAAAGTATGCCATGCTGTGTACCGGACCTATTGTGTACCTTGCCATGAGTTTGGCAAGGGGGTACAATAGCGATCCAGGAGTAGATCACTGGACTGTAAGTGCATCTAGTGCCACGCCTAGTTGGTTCTGGAGTATTAGCGACAAACGTGGTTAAGGGACTAATGTGTTTATGAGAACTACAGGATAACACAGGTAGTGTCCCTCATTGATTCAGTTTACCTACCAGAGATGACCCCTAAAAATGTGTGAAGACATTGAAGACAATGGTGGTTTGTGAAGACATTCATGATGAAGATTATGACACGTGAAGCTATTCACTTGAAGACTATGGAGTGAGAAGACATAGTTGTTTCGTAGTTTACTTTTCTTATTTATTGAGTCATAGGAACCACCGTACTGTTAAGTGGGGTCCCAGTGAACAAAGTCAGAATGACTGATGTGATGCTCAACCAAATCCTATGTCTTCGAGCGAAGACTATGTGAGAAAATTTTATCCAGAGCTGGATGAGTCAGCTTTGCTTGTAGCCCAAGCCAAGCTGCCGCGTGTGTTTGAAATCTGACCGTTGGACACATGTTAGTTCCTTAGTGACCCAGGGTCATTTCGAACATATCAGGTCGGGTTGCCTCCTGGCTATAAATAGCCCACCCCCTACACCATAATTTGGTGGTTGCTCAGAGTTAGTGCACGGCTGTTATCGTTTGAGAGCAACCCACCTCCGAAGCATTTGAGAGAGAAATCCTTGCAAGGACAAAGCCCAAAACACCCATAGCAAAAGAGTGTTAGGCATCACTGAGGTCTTTCTATCCGAGTGATCTGAGGACTTGTTACACTTGAGGACTGTGAATCCTCCAGCCGGTTAGGCGTCGCGTTCTGAGCATCCAAGAGTCATTGTGGATTGCCGGTGAACGAAGTCTGTGAAGATTTGGAAGTCTACCTCAAAGACTTACCAGAGTGATTGGGCGAGGACTGGGTGTCCTTAGCTCAAGGGGAACAAGGTGAAGACACGGTCTTCTGAGTTAAATCCCAGCCTCCCTAATCAGACATACAGTTGTCACAACAACTGGAACTGGTCTACCAAATCCTTGTTTTCGTCAAACTACTGGTTCTATCCTCTACTCTCCTTACTTTACAATTGTCTTCGTGAAGTCATTGCTCGCCTGTCTAATCTGTTTGACTTCACTCTGTGAAGACTAATATCTGTTTAGCTTCATACTATTTACCTTTCTGATCCTGTCTACCTTGTTGTAGTTAGTCTTCGTGCTTTCAGTGTATTGTATGTTTGACTAATGCTTGCCTAGTGTAGCTTTCATTCCGTTGCTTACTATATAGACTCAGTTTAGCTGTTTGTCTTCAAAGCCACCGTGTTTTGAAGACTTTCATAAAAATCGCCTATTCACCCCCCTCTAGTTGATAACTAGCACTTTCATGGACAACAGTCAAAATTTATCCATAGTTACCTAAGAGCACTAAGGAAATATATTTCTCGGTTATGGAGGTGATAAAGAGTTCGTCGTAAAGGGTTATGCTGATGCAAGCTTTGACACTAATTCAAATGACTCTGAGTCTCAATCTGGATACATATTGAATGTGGGAGCAATCTAGAGTAGTTCCATGCATAGCATTGTAGACATAGAAATTTGCGAAATACATACGGATCTGAATGTGGCAGACCCATTGACTAAACCTCTCTCACAAGCAAAACATGATCACACCTAAGTACTCTTTGGGTGTTAATCACATAGCGATGTGAACTAGATTATTGACTCTAGTAAACCCTTTGGGTGTTGGTCACATGGCAATGTGAACTATTGGTGCTAAATCACATGGCGATGTGAACTAGATTATTGACTCTAGTGCAAGTGGGAGACTCAAGGAACTATGCCCTAGAGGCAATAAAAAAGTTGTTATTTTATATTTCCTTATTTCATGATAAATATTTATTATTCATGCTAGAATTGTATTAATCGGAAACTTGATACATGTGTGAATACATAGACAAATACTTTGTCCCTTGTGAGCCTCTACTTGACTAACTCGTTGATCAAAGATGGTTAAGGTTTCCTAACCATGGACATGAGTTGTCATATGATAACGGGATCACATCATTAGGAGAATGATGTGATGGACAAGACCCATTCGTTAGCTTAGCATTATGATCGTTCAGTTTTATTGCTATTGCTTTCTTCATGTCAAATACATATTCCTCTGACTATGAGATTATGCAACTCCTGGATACCGGAGGAATTCCTTGTGTGCTATCAAACGCCACAACATAATTGGGTGATTATAAAGATGCTCTATAGGTATCTCCGAAGGTATTTGTTGGGTTGGCATAGATCGAGATTAGGATTTGTCACTTCGAGTATCGGAGAGGTATCTCTAGGCCCTCTCAGTAATACACATCATAAGAAGCCTTGCAAGCAAAGCGACTAACGAGTTAGTTGCAGGATGATATATTACGGAACGAGTAAAGAGACTTGCCGGTAATGAGATTGAACTAGGTATGAAGATACCAATGACCGAATCTTGAGCAAGTAACATACCGATGACAAAGGGAATAACATATGTTGTCATAACGGTTCCACCGACAAAGATCTTCGTAGAATATGTGGGAGCCAATATGTAACATCCCAATTTTCAATTTGGATGTTATACATAGATCATAATATGCATATCATACTTATTCTTGCATTTTGGTTGAGAACCTAGAAATTTTAAGCAACTCAAGGACCCACGGAGAGAGTTGGAGATTTCACAAAATTCATGTTTGAATTTATTTCAAATTTGAAGAAAGGATCAATTTGATTTTTTTATTTTTCTCCCCAAATATTTCCAAACAAATGAGAGAACATAATATGACTTATTCAATTCAGAGAAATAAGGGAGAAAGAATTTAAAATCAAATTATGTTTTTCTCGTATTTTTATTTGCTATTTTATTTGAATTAGAAAAATGCGCATTTTTGAAAATTGCATTTTGGGCCAGAAATTTTTTCACTTTGTTCTAAATATTCTATTTAAACGGTGAACATTGTTTTTGACATTTTTAGAATTTATATATTTATTTTTTAGGATTTTTCTTTTTGGGCGAAATTATTAAAAAAAAGAGTTCCCGGACCGAACTCGGTCGTTTGCCCAGCCGGCCCGCAACGCCGCCGCCTTCCCCGCCTCGCCCCGCCGTGCCTCGCCAGACTCCCAAGGGAGTCCGAGCTCGCCACGTCACGCCGCGCCGCTGACCCCCTTCCCAAGTCGGACCCCCCAGAGGCTATTTAAGCCGCCGGCCCCGGCCCCTCTGCCCTCGTCCCGCCCTGCCGCCGCATGCCGCCGTCACGCGCCTCCGCCACCGCCGCTGGCCCGCCTCACGCCGCCACACCGTGCCGCCAGACGCCACCGCCGCCACCCCGCCCCGCAGCGCCGCCGTCTTCCCCGCTGAGGGAGTCCTGGATTAGGGGGTATTTGGACAGCTGGACTATATACTTTGGCCGGACTATTGGACCGTGAAGATACAAGACTCAAGACTTTGTCCCATGTCCGGATGGGACTCTCCTTTGCGTGGAAGACAAACTTGGTGATCCGGATGTTAGATTTCCTTCCTTGTAACCAGCTTTGTGTAAACCCTAGCCTCCTCCGGTGCCTATATAAACCGGAGGGTTTGGTCTATAGAGGGAGAATCATAATCATCATAGGCTAGCTTCTAGGTTTTAGCCTGTACGATCTCATGGTAGATCAACTCTTGTAATACTCATATCATCAAGATCAATCAAGCAAGAAGTAGGATTTTACCTTCATCGAGAGGGCCCGAACCTGGGTAAAACATCATGTCCCTTGCCTCCTGTTACCATTAGCCTTAGACGCACAAATCGGGACCCCCTACCCGAGATCCGCCGGTTTTGACACCGACATTGGTGCTTTCATTGAGAGTTCCTCTGTGTCGTTGCTGCAAGGCTCGATGGCTCCTTCAATCATCAACAACAACGCGGTCCAGGGTGAGACTTTTCTCCCCGGACATATCTACGTGTTCGGCGGTTTCGCACTGCAGGCCAACTCGCTTGGCCGTCTGGAGTAGATCGACAGCTACGCCCCTGGCCATCAGGTTAGGTTCGGAAACTTGAACTACACGGCCGATATCCGCGGCGACTTGATCTTCGACGGATTCGGGCCTACACCAGGAGCGCCGAACAGTCACGAGAAGCACGGCTTAGACCTGCCGTCGGACAATACTCGGGATATCGCACCTACAGGAGCTCCGGACCTAAATCCGGGGCAGATCGCATCTTCCGAGGATGGATGTATGGACCCCGCCCCAGAGGCCGCGTACTCATCAGCGGTAGCGCCGAGCATCGGCTCCACCCCCAAGGAAGCCTGTGACATCGGACCCCCGGACTCGTGTCCGGCTGTAGGTTCCGATCTGCGCACCCCCGAGCCCGCCGGATCTGGTTGGGCTCCGGTAATGGAGTTCACCGCCGTGGATATCTTCCCGCACTCGCCCTTTGGCGACATGATGAACTCGTTAAAGTCTCTCTCTTTGTCAGGAGACTCTTGGCTGAACTATGCCCGGCTCTAGTGGGAAGAAGGCGACGAGCGAATTCGTTGCCCACCCACCACCCACTTCATTGCCACGATCGATGATTTGACCGACATGCTTGACTTCGACTCTGAAGACATCGACGGTGTGGACGATGATGTAGGAGAAGAACAGGAACCACCGCCCATGGGGCGCTGGACAGCCACCTCTTCGTATGATATATATATGGTGGACACTCCCAAAGAAACCAATGGCAAGGAGGCAATAGAGGATAGCCCCTCAAGGAAGAAGGCAAAGTACGGGCGTCATCAGCGCCGCTCCAAACCCCGCCACAACAATACCAGCACAGGAGTCAAAAACAATTCGGACGGTGCCGAAGATGAATACAATCCCGATCAGCCTGCCTTCAAGCAGGCCGGACAGGCGACAGACGGATACTTGGAGGAGGACAACTACATGCCCCCTCCGAAGACGAGGTGAGCCTCGGTGACGATGAATTTGGCGTGCCTGAGGATCCCGCAGAGCAAGTTCGCTTTAACCGACGGCTTATGGCCATGGCGAAAAGCCTAAAAAGGAAGCAGCAGCAGCTCAAAGCTGACCAAGATTTGCTCACAGACACATGGACCAAGGTCCTGGCAACCGAGGAATACGGACTCGACCACCCCGCCAAAGGGTACACAAAGCACAATTCGCCACCTCAACCTAAGAAGGAGGACCTAAAGCCCACACCCCGACGCCAATACACCATGATCCGGGGCAATACGCAAGAAACGCGAGGCAGCATACACAAACCTCGACACAACAGTCATAAGCGTCACAAAAATAATGATGACGACCAAGACAAGGGAGTTGGTGCCGAATTCCGCGGCCCCCAGTCTGGTCATCGAAAAAAGAACAGCTCAAGCCCATCCGGCCCGAGCATCATACTCGACCAACCATGTCAAATTCATGGTACCCCTAGAATGGCGGCCAAGCATACCAATAGAGAATGCCGGATACTCAAAACAAAACGGCTGGTCGTGCGCCGGAAACAATGAAAGGAAGTCTCAAACAATAAGAAGCCCACCAAACATGGCGAGGTCAAAGGAAGATCCCCCGCAGTTCAAAAATACTGCCGATCATCTCCGATCACATCGACCATCCGGACAACATCAACCATAGCAATTCAATTGCACTTACCATCGACCCAATAGTTTGTGGGTTCCATCTCACACGAGCCCCTATGGGCATAAACAACAGCCCAAACTCGCTGTGCCAGGACAAAATTTGCCAGATAGGTATTGACCACTCGAGGATCAAACACATTAATAACATCTTCTAAAAGATGCCGTCCCAGGTGCAAAGGCCAAGTTTTACAGGCCCACCATCCTGGAAGTTGTTTTCGGATCACCAAACAAATACCATGCCGAAGAATAAGTCTTCGGCATTGTCCCCTTATACAGTAACTACCATATACTATTGGGACGAACCTCGTTGGCTGGACTCAACGGGGTACAACATCAGGCCAA
Organism: Triticum dicoccoides; assembly: GCF_002162155.2. Lineage (NCBI taxonomy): Eukaryota > Viridiplantae > Streptophyta > Magnoliopsida > Poales > Poaceae > Triticum > Triticum dicoccoides. The sequence continues at coordinate 247,602,481 of NC_041391.1, forward strand.
ACCCACGTGACATAGTCACAACTATGGGCAAGACCGAACTCCACCCTCAGAGTGGAAATCATACCGTCGCTGGGATAGCGAGTTGTGCCTGTTTATCGAATTTCGATTCGGCAGCCAACTACCCGGACACCAACTGAGGAGTCTGAGCTACTTTACGGCTCGACCAGGCTCCGATCAGGCACCCACGGTTCAACCACCATATGACATGCAGCTGCCTCTAAGCATTTGTCTTTACAGACTGACTTTTGCGTAGAACAGGACTGGCGACATGGAATCAGCTCGGACGCACAAGGCGGGAACACACAACTAACCCCCCAAGGAGACAGTCCGGATACATTCCGGATCCGCACACATCCTCCTCCAGTCCGGCCATGACAGGTTCCTCCAGCACACCTCTTTTCATAAGTATAAACAGTACTACATAGACATGTCACTCTACTACAATACATAGACTTAAATAACACTTACCGGCCGTCGTTCCTCATTGACGCTCTTTCGTCATAACGGCACCCGCACATAGTGTCATGCCCCACTATGCCAGGGGATTCACAATACTCATAATATGGAAATAAAGTCCGGTCACCTTCTCGGTCGCCCGACACCCCGAACTTATAGCACTATATGCATCAGCTCCGAAACATGTCTTGGATCATTAGTTGGGTTTGCCTGGCTCCCATGTTTTGGTACCTTACGTTCCGCTCCATCGGCTAAGGTATCGCTGGGAGAACTACCGCGATTGTATCCTGGTTCTTCCGGACGAGCACCTCAGTAGAGAAAGCCGAAAACTGACTGTCATGATACAGCGAGAGCTGATCAGCTGTTCGAGAGATTGTAAAATCTTTAAAGATTTATTCCGCATAATGCCATAACAAATGCAAAGTGCGACGGATTGGTCTTCCGATCAGGCGCCGTTAGAGCTCCTCGTACGGTCTTCCGAGCACCAGGGGCTGTGCCCACCATACTCGAATTCCTATGGCTAAGTGAGAGTGATAAAGCCCTATAGTCTGATTGCCTAGTTCGCGGTGATGAACACCTCCTTCAAGGACCCAAAAATGGGATAAAGAGTGTCCAGGTATGTCCCGAACACCCCATACTTTTTATGTGGGGGCAGAAGCCGACGGCTGACCAACTCTCAGGATTTATATAGACTAAACGGCCGCACAGGAAGAAAAAACGTTCATATAACAGGCAATAAACAATAACAGTGCCAGTATCCCGCATTACAAACGACAGCATGACCGCCTTCAGGGAAATATAGTGTCTTTCGTACACTGTTTCTCCACAAGGCGGGCTCCTTTCAGGACACCTTCATAGTATAATTCGGGCTTGCGATGCTCCTTACCCTCCGGCGGTCCCTCAGTCATCAGTTTTTCAGTATCAAGCTTCCCCCAGTGCACCTTCGCACGGGCAAACGCCATGCGTGCACCCTCTATACAGATCGATCGCTTAATGACGTCGAGCCGAGGGCAAGCACCAACAATCCGCTTCACGAGTCCGAAGTAACTGCTTGGAATTGGCTCGGCGGGCCACAGCCGGACAACTAAGTCCTTCATGGCTAGTTCGGCCGCCTGGTGCAGTTCGACCAGCTGCTTCAGCTGATCGATAAAAGGCACCGGATAATTTGGCGCCAAATACTGCGACCAGAAATGCTTCTCTGCAGACTTCTTCTCCTCAGCACGGTAGAATTGGGCAGCATCAAATATGCTGCGCGGCAGGTCCGCAAACGCCCCTGGAGAAACAAGAATTCAGCTTGTCGCTTAGAGTTCCTCCCATTACTATGTAAATATGGCTTTGAGTACAAAAGGCCTTACCAGCCACAACCCTCCGTGCCTCCTGAATGTCCTTCAGAGCACCTCGGGCTTCTTCCCGAGCATCATCTGCGGCTTGGAGAGTTTGGGCGAGTTCGGATTCTTTCCCTGCTAGACTCTGCTCCAAGGTCTCGCTTTTCTTCACGGCCTCCAGGAGCTCTCGCTCAGCGTCAATGACCTTGGCCTCGTGCTTCTCGCGAAGAGCCTGCTCGGCGGTGGCCTTCTTGTCGGCTTCGGCCACAACCCTCTTTAGTGCCTCAATTTCGGCACTTGCTCCTAGAGCATACAATACAAATATTTTCATCAGGCGCAACTACTAATTCATGCTCAACTTAGCAAAAGGTTTCGACATACCTTGCTTGTCCTCCAACTACTTCTTCATGCGACCAAGTTCTTCTTCGGCCCGTTCCAGACTCTGCTTTAGTCCGGACACCTCCGCATCATGAGAGGCGGTCGTCGCTACAGACGCCTGTTTTCAAACAAAGGGATATATGTCCTTAACTGAGTCTCCTGTGAAGCGGAAATTTGATCCCCTGTCCGGCTCTCTCTCTCTTTCACCGGACAGTGCAACAGTGGCTACTACTCATACTATGACAATCTTTTCAATCACCGCACCCATGAGGGCGCGATGTTCATCGACGATGGACGCACTCTTTAGCGCTATCGATAGACCGCCCGGCAACTCTGCTTGGACAGAGGTTGCTGGCGGAGCGAGCTTGCCTCCCTCCGTCAAGGGGGGCTGCTCGCCCGATCCTGGAGCTTTAAAGGTCTCCAGGACCGTGTCCGGCTGCGGGACGAATCTAAGATCGCCCTCACCATCGACAATCATGGGAACCGCTACTCCCATCTATTCGGCCCCAGAGATATGCCCTCCCTGGTCAGGGTCCCGTTGGGACGACACCTCGGTGTCGCGCCTAGGCTTCGGGGAAGGGGCCCCTGGAGGCGTCTCGCTCTCCAGGGCATCTGACCTCAGCGAATCCTCTGAGGAGGACTGTTCGGCGCGAGACCTCGCCGGGCTGCACAAAGTATGACAACAGTTAAACTACTGCTCCCTAGTAACCCTGGGCGCGCAGGCGTGTTCGGATTTCATGTACTCACGATTACCAGTGGCTGGGCCCTGGGATCCCACTCCGGGCTGCTATTGGCAGCCGCGGTGGACACCTCCGGGAGGGAACCTTTCCCCCTCTTTGGCGATTCGGTCTCCAGGGATGAGGAAGCCGTCCTTTTCTTCCCTCCCCCCGTGGAGGTCTCATCTTCTTCCTCCTCCTCCTCGTCTTCAGAGGAAGGGTGGGCGCTAGAGTCTTTGGATTTCGTGTCTGAAGCATCGCGGCGACGGAGGCCGCTCCGTGTCTCCTTGACCTTCTTGGAGGCCTCTTTCTTCGGCGCCTCGTAAGGCGCTGGGACCAGCATTTTTGTCAGAAGAGGTCCCGCCGGTTCCTCCGGCAGCGGGGCCGGACAGTGAATCCGCCCTACCTTCTTCGTCCATTCCTGGGATAATTGCAGAAAGCATGATAATGCATCTCCCTCAGGATACGCCAGCCAAACATGGATAGACAAGACATAGCAATGACTTACCGGACTTGCGGAGCGGGACAGTTGATACCCGCGGTCCTCGGCGGAGCCCGACCATGGTTTGCCGGACTTGAAGAGTACCTTCCAGATGTCCTTGTGTGAGGATCCGTAGAGCTCCCGTAGGGTCTGGTGCTCAGCTGGGTCATATTCCCACAAATTGCAGGCTCGGTGCTGGCAAGGGGGAACCAGGTGAACTAACATCACCTGGATTACATTGACGAGTTTGACATCCTTATCTACCACGCTCTGGACGCGTGTTTGGAGCACTGACAACTCACTGGACGAGGACCAGTTCAGGCCCTTCTTGGGCCAGGACGTGAGCCGCAGTGGGGCTCCGAATCTGAATTCAGGAACAACAACCCACTTTTTACCGCGCGGCTCGGTGATATAGAACCACTGCTGCCACTCCTTGACGGAATCATTGAAGGTGCCCGTCGGCCATGTGACCTTGGGAATCTTGCTCACCATGGCGCCGCCGCACTCAACATGCTCGCCATTACCCACCTTGGGCTTCACATTGAAGATCTTCAGCCATAAGCCGAAGTGGGGCAAAATACGGAGAAAGGCCTCACACACGACGATAAACGTCGAGATGTTAAGGAAAGAATTAGGGGACAGATCATGAAAATCAATCCCGTAATAATACATGATGCCGTGAACAAACAGGTGAAGGGGAAACCCGAGCCCGTGGACAAAATGAGGAAGAAACACGACCCTCTCGTGGGGCTCCGGATTGGGGACGATCTGTCCCGCCGTCGGAAGACGATGGCCGATTTTCTTGGCTAGGTACCCGGCCTCTTAGAACTTTCTGATATCCTTCTCCCAGACGGTAGAGGTCATCCATTTGCCTCCTGCTCCGGATCCGGACATCTTCGGAGAACCTTTTTTTTCGGTGGAAGAGATGAGTGCTTGGGTGCTAGGGCTCGAGCAAAGGGGAATGGACGAGCGGAAGGGAAAGGCGTGGGTAAGGAAGAAGAGGCCTTATCTCTTTATAGAGGCAATAAAAACTTTTGTGCCTCCCCACTTGCCTGGTCGAACCCGCTCGTTCCTCACTCGCCGCTATTGGCGGTACGATTGGGCTGCCTGAGCCCGTATTGATGAAAGCCCCACGATAAGGGGAACACGATCTCTGCTTCGACATGACGTGCCTGGGAAACCACCCCGCAACATGTGCGCTGGTTGGTTGTGGAAGGATGGGTCAATAATGACTCGACCATGATGCCGTGTCATGTTATCTAAAGATGTCAGCAGGTTACATTTGTGGAATATCATTCTCTCTACGATGGCATGTAAAAATCGCCTTGCAGAGTCGAACACGATTTAAGTGTTCGAGGTTTACTTTGGAGTATTCGGAGATGGAACCCGCCTTGCAATGCCGAAGACAATCTATGCGCTGGACTCATCGTCATTGAAGCCTGTTTCAGGGGCTACTGAGGGAGTCCTGGATTAGGGGGTATCCGGACAGCCGGACTATATACTTTGGCCGGACTGTTGGACCGTGAAGATACAAGACTCAAGACTTCATCCCGTGTCCGGATGGGGCTCTCCTTTGCATGGAAGACAAGCTTGGCGATCCGTATATTAGATTTCCTTCCTTGTAACCAGCTTTGTGTAAACCCTAGCCCCCTCCGGTGCCTATATAAACTGGAGGGTTTGGTCTGTAGAGGGAGAATCATAATCATCATAGGCTAGCTTCTAGGGTTTAGCCTCTACGATCTCGTGGTAGATCAACTCTTGTAATACTCATATCATCAAGATCAATCAAGCAGGAAGTAGGGTTTTACCTCCATCAAGAGGGCCCGAACCTGGGTAAAACATCGTGTCCCTTGCCTCCTATTACCATTAGCCTTAGACGCATAGATCGGGACCCCCTACCCGAGATCCGCCGGTTTTGACACCTACACCCGCCTCGCCCCGCCGTGCCTCACCGGACTCCCGAGGGAGTTCGAGCTCGCCATGCCACGCCGCGACCCCCTCCCCAAGTCGGACCGCCCTCCCGAGGCTATTTAAGCCGCCGCCCCCGGCCCCTCTGCCCTCGTCCCGCCCCGCCGCCGCCGCATGTGCCGCCGCCCGCACCATCCCGCGCCGCCGCAACCCCGCGCCGTCGCCGTCGCCGAACACCGCCGCCGTCACGGATCTAGTCGGAGCCGCCGCCGTTGACCCACCCGTTGACCGGTCGGTTTTTTCGGTTAACCCTGTTTTTTAGTTTTCCGGTTTATTGTTTTAGATCGGTTTTGTACGGTTTAGTTTATTTAGCGGACGTTCGTCCGTTTGTTCGTTTTAACGAACGTTGTTCACCGGTTAGGTTCAGGTAGCGAACGTTTGTTCGTTAGTCTTTTCTTTTTATTTTATTTTTCGGCCAGGGACTTATCTGTGATTATTTTTATCGCGATTCAGCCCCTGATTTTCAAACTAGTATAACTTTTTACTCGTCTATCCAAATTAGATGAAACAAGCGCCAAAACCTTCATCTCGAAGCCCTCTTTCCATGATTTTGGTACTGTAAAATTTGACTTTAGTTCAGATTAGTAAACGATCTTGTTTCGTTCGTATTTTGAGTTTCGTTGCTCCGTTTGAGTTGAATCTTTTTGCGAATCATAGCTAATCACTTGTACCTACTGTTAAGATCTAATTCACAGGTTAATATTGCTGTTAGGTTTCGAATCTTGTTAGTTTAAGCCGTTTGCTTGTTTCGTGTTTGATTTGGTTCCCTTCTCGAGTTTTCTCGTGTTCCATTTGAGTGATTGCTTATGTATGCTACTGTTTGTCTACGCTAGATTACCCGGAGTGCAAAGCTTGTTACTACGAATCTCTAGAGTTTACAGATCGTCAGCAAGGCAAGTTACACTTTGATCATTGAGGGAGTCCTGGACTAGGGGGTGTCCGGATAGCCGGACTATCATCATCGGCCGGACTCCAAGACTATGAAGATACAAGATTGAAGACTTCGTCCCGTGTCCGGATGGGACTTTCCTTGGCGTGGAAGGCAAGCTTGGTGATATGGATATGTAGATCTCCTACCATTGTAACCGACTCTGTGTAACCCTAGCCCTCTCTGGTGTCTATATAAACCGGAGGGTTTTAGTCCGTAGGACGAACAACCATTACAACAATCATACCATAGGCTAGCTTCTAGGGTTTAGCCTCCTTGATCTCGTGGTAGATCCACTCTTGTACTACCCATATCATCAATATCAATCAAGCAGGAGTAGGGTTTTACCTCCATCGAGAGGGCCCAAACCTGGGTAAAAACATCGTGTCCCTTGTCTCCTGTTACCATCCGCCTAGACGCACAGTTCGGGACCCCCTACCCGAGATCCGCCGGTTTTGACACCGACATTGGTGCTTTCATTTAGAGTTCCTCTGTGTCGTCACCGATAGGCTTGATGGCTTCTTCAATCAACAACAACGCAGTCCAGGGTGAGACTTTTCTTCCCGGACAGATCTTCATGTTCGGCGGCTTTGCACTGCGGGCCAATTCGCTTGGCCATCTGTAGCAGATCGAAAGCTACACCCCTGGCCATCAGGTCAGGTTTGGAAGCCTAAACTTCACGGCCTACGTCTGCGGAGACTTGATCTTCGATGGATTCGAGCCACAGCCGAGCGCGCCGCACTGTCACGACGGACATGATTTAGCTCTGCCGCCAGACAACACCCTGGAGGCCCACATGAGTCCGCTCCGACCCCTAGTTCGGAGCCGACCGTGCAGATCGAGGACAGGTGGTTGGACACCGCCTCGGGGGCTGCAATCTCTACGGCGATGGAGCCGAATACTGACCTTGTCCCTCGTAAAGCTCGTGACTCCGAGGTGCCAGACTCCTCGTCGGACTCCGAACCTCCTGCGCCCTTACCAATCGAATCCGATTGGGCGCTGATCATGGAATTCACCGCTGCGGACATCTTTCAGCACTCACCCTTTGGCGACATATTGAACTCGCTAAAGCATCTCTCGTTATCAGGAGAACCCTGGCCGAACTGCGGTCAGGGTGGTTGGGATGCGGATGACGAAGAAATTCAAAACCCACCCACCACCCACTTTGTAGCCACTGTCGACGATCTAACCGACATGCTAGACTACGACTCCGAAGACATCGACGGTATGGACGACGATGCTGGAGACGACCAAGAACCAGCGCCTACCGAGCACTGGAAGGCCACCTCAACTCATGATGTATATATGGTGGACACCCCAAAAGGAAGTGATAACGAGGAACAACGGGACGTGGCAAAGGATAATTCCGCCGAAGAACAACCAAAACGGCGACGCAGGCGCCGCCCAAAGTCCCGCCTCGACAACAACAACACTCCTAATGACCCAGCAATAGAGCAGGGCAAACCAGTGGGCGATGAACATGTAACCAAGCAACCATCCGAACAGAATGAATCAGATAATCAATCCATCCCCGGTGAAAACAACAGTCCAGACGATCTCACGCCGGACACACCACCGGAGCATAAGAACCTTCACAAAAGACTTGTCACCACTGCAAGAAGTCTGAAGAAGCAGAAACGGAAGCTCAAAACAGCAGAAGACATACTCAGAATGAGATGGATCAAAGTACTCAAGACCGTGGACAAATATGGCAACAGCCACCAAACAAAGAGCTACCCGAAGCGCAAGCTGCTGCCCGAATTCGACGAGGAGGCCGTAGAGCCCCCACAGTCAAAAACCAAAGAGGCCGCCTGGCCGGATAGACGACCAGATGACAGGCCAAAAGCGACAAGCGGCGCCGCACACAAGCCGAGACATGATCCTCGCAAGACAGATGGCCCGGTCAGGTCCATTTATGGGCCAAAAAAGAGGGCCCCAGGAAGCAACACAACACACCGAGTGTTCGAAGACAACATCACACCTAAATACAGGGGCGCCGCACACCCACTATGTTTCACCGATGAGGTGCTGGATCATGAATTCCCAGCGGGGTTCAAGCCCGTAAACATAGAGGCATACGATGGAACAACAGACCCCGGAGTCTGGATTGAGGATTACATCCTGCACATACACATGGCCAGAGGAGATGATCTCCATGCCATAAAATATCTACCCCTCAAGCTCAAAGGGCCAGCTCGGCATTGGCTCAAAAGCCTCCCAGAAAATACCATTAGAAGTTGGGAAGAGCTCGAGGACGCGTTTAGAGCAAATTTTCAGGGGACTTATGTCCGCCCTCCGGATGCAGACGATTTAAGTCACATAACTCAACAGCCCGGAGAGTCAGCGCGCAAATTCTGGAACAGGTTCCTTACAAAAAAGAACCAAATAGTCGACTGCCCGGATGCCGAAGCCTTAGCAGCTTTTAAACATAATGACCGAGACGAATGGCTCGCCAGACACCTCGGCCAAGAGAAGCCGAGAACAATGGCCGCGCTAACAAGCCTCATGACCCGCTTTTGCGCGGGAGAAGACAGCTGGCTAGCAAGATGCAGCACCAGCGACCCGAGTACATCCGAGATCAGAGATGGAAACGGAAAATCACGGCGCAGAAAGGACCAGCGCCGAAATAAAGAAAAAAGTCCAAAGAACACGGCGGTCAACGCCGGATTCAAAAGCTCGCGGCCGAACAATAAAACACTGCCTCTTAAGGACAACAGTGACGAGCTATCCAATCTAAACAAAATTTTGGATCGGATATGTCAAATCCACAGTACCTCCGGGAAGCCTGCAAACCACACCGACCGAGATTGTTGGGTCTTCAAACAGTCCGGCCGACTCAACGCCGAACACAAGGGGCTCGACGCGCCAAGCAAGGATGATGACAAACCCCACCAGCAGAGCGCCGGAAAACAAAAGACTTTCCCACAAGAAGTCAAAATAGTAAACTCACTTCATGTGATAATATGGAACAACAGTGCGGCACCTGCCAAAGCAGGCATCACACGGTCCACCCCAGCGGAACCTCGAGATTGGATGTCAAAACCAATTACTTTCGACCACCTGGACTATTCCAGAAGTATTCGAAACGCAGGATGGACTGCTCTAATATTGGATCCTATAATCGACGGACTATAATTTATACAAGTCCTAATGGATGGCGGCAGTGATTTAAACCTGCTATATCCGGACACAATCCGCAAGTTGGGGATAAACCTTACTAAAATTCGCCATAGCCGCACTTCCTTCAAAGGAGTGACGCCAGGCCCTTACGCCAAGTGCACGGGCTCCTTACTACTAGAAGTTGTGTTCGGGTCACCCGACAACTTCCGACGCGAAAAGCTAATCTTTCATGTCGCCCCATTCGAAAGTAGCCATCAAGCACTATTGGGACGTGAAGCTTTTGTTCGCTTTAACACAATACCACACTACGCGTCTCTGACACTTAAAATGCCCGGTCCACGCGGCATCATCTCATTAAAAGGTCGTTCAAGACCCCGGACACGGCTAGACGAGTCCGGCATAAATAAACTAGGGGCTCCCTAGCCGCGCACCCCTTCACAAGGGGCTGTGCGTATGAGCAATAAGGAGCCAATAAAAGCTCAACTTTATTCATTTATTCATGCTCTGTTTTAAATACATTCTTCACACGATTTCTTTTCAAACTAAGTTCCTCTCTTTTATAGATGAAGAGCGTTTTACACTCGTCCATGATACAGCACAACGGAGACACAGGCGCAGACGTGCAGTAGGGACCCGTTACAAGGATTCTTTTCAGATTAAGACCCTGCGTAAACCTTTTTTACTGTCTCTTGTTGCTATACATCCCCTGGTTGCTCATCATAACCAGAGAGGAGGCTGACGTTTTGGCATCGGCCGCGTCAGAGGACCTTGCGTGTACCTGGACACTAGGGGCTTAGGGCATTGATCTGCCTGTCATCATAAAGACCGAACACCTCAGGGAGTGTTCGGCGTCTCGAGTTAGGCCTTATATGCATCAGCTCCGAATCATGTCTTTGGTCAAATGTTGGGTTTGCCCGGCTCCTGTGTTTTGCTGCCTTACGTTCCGTATCATCGGCTAACGCGGCACCAGGAGAACTACTGCGATTGTGCCCCGGTTCGGCCGGGTGAGCACCTCAGTAGAGAAAGCCGAAAACTGACTGTCATGATGTAGCGAGAGACTGGTCAACCACTCGATCGACCTTCGAAATGTTTAGAATTCCTCCACTTTGACGAAGGACCGCTTCCCGGCCAGGCACACATGCGCCCCAAATCCGGAGAGCGCGGTGCCCCTAGGGGCTATATAGTAGCCCCACCTTCGAACTCCTATGGCTAAGTGAAAGTGATAAAGCATTATAGTCCGGTTGCCTCATTTGCTACGCTACCACCTCCTTCACAGGACCAAGACGTTGGATTAAGTGTGAAAATGTGCTATTTCACAAACACCCCCGCACTATGTGCGTGGGGGTTGAAGCTGAAGACTGCCATCTTTCAGGTTATACACAAGTATACATTAACGGCCGCACAGGAGATATTTCAATACTTGAACGCACAAGTACAAAAAGCGCTTATATTACAAACATCGTTTTACAAACCATAAAGTTCATTTGAACATGACATTTTTTGAGCACTGCGACTCTATTACACGAGCACCACGCAGAACTTCCCCAAAATAGTGCTCGGCGGGTAACCGGCTCTCGTCCGAACCCTGGGTCGCAACATCGGTGGCATCCATCTCCGTCCAGTATGTCTTCACACGGGCAAGGGCCATCCGTGCACCCTCTATGCAGGCCGACCGCTTCATCGCCTTGATATGCGGCACCGCCCCAAGAAATTGCTGCAATAAGCCAAAATAACTCTTCGGCTTGGGCCTATCCGGCCAGACATGAGCCACGATATCCGTCATGGCAAGTCCGGACAATCTATTCAGCTCAGCCCACTCAGCCAACCGATCGGTCAGCAGAAGTGAACGCTCCGGACTATGGAATTAAGACCAAAAAAGCTCTTCCGTCTCGTGATCCTTTTGACTTCGGAAGTGCACAACATCATCTGCTGCACTTGCCGCTAAGTCCATATAAGAATCCTCCGAACCCCATAGCTGTCCAAGATGAGCGTACTTCGGATCTGTAAACCTCCTGCGCAGCAGAAAGGGCTTGCCAGCCACAATATCTCCGGCCTGGCGCAACTCCTCCTTTATAGCCCGCATTGCAGAACGGGCATCCTTGGCTTCGGCGGTGGCCTTCCTCAGGTCTTCTTGCTCTGCTCGGCGTTCTTTTTCAAGAACCTCATAGCGGTCGGTAACATCTTTCAACTTCATGGCCATTTTGGCCATCTCCTCCCTGCTTCGGCAGTGAGCAGCCCTTTTGGCTTCTAGCTCTTCGGCCGCCCTCGAGGCAGCCGCATCACTCCTTCTGGCCTGCTCCTTGGCTCGAGCAAGTTCTGCCCGAAGGCTCTCCATAGCAGCGGCACCATCTGCATTGAGCACACATGTTGTAAGGAGTGGGCTTCGACTCCCTTACTAGGTGACCACGGAGAAAAGACCTACCTTGTGACTCGTCAAGTCGCTTATTGACCAGCGCGATGTCCGCATCCGCAACGTCGAGTTGCCACTTTAGTTCGGCAACTCCATCAGCCCTGCTGGCTACCGGACTATCCGCCACCTGCATAGGAAAGGCGAAAATCAATACCTGCGATTTTGATCCTCGGCACGCTGTCGCTCCCGACAACCTACCGAGTCTCAGGGGCTACTATCTATACAGGGCGCACTTTATGTGTAAAACTGTCAAAAGGTATGTCATTTTTACGCACCTCAAACCCCGCCAGCAAGCTTCTGATGGCATCATGCAACCTGCCTTCAGCGGACGAAATTCTTCCAATCACCATACTCATCAATGTACGGTGATCTTCTGCGATAGACGCCCTCTCAAGCAGATCCTTCAGCTCCCCCGGCCGTACACCAGTTGGCGCCGAACTCTTCGGCCCTGCCGGACTTGGGGATACCCTCCGTGATGACACCTCAGGGTCGTCCGCTCCACGTGACGGTGCGGCGGACGGAGGCGTCTCGCTCTCCATCATCTCCGGACGAAGGTCCCCCGAAAACGAGCTCATCTGAGAAGGACGGAGATCCGAACTACAAGGTAAAAACTTAGGTTATCCTCAGAAGCACAAATAGGGATGTCCCTTATTACAAAACTCCCCTTTTTCTACTTACGGCTCGCTGGAGGGCTGATTCCTTAGGGGAGATAGTGCGGCCGGGGCCTCCCTGGACGCAGGACCCTCTGGTGAAGATCTCTTCCCCCGCTTCGAGGCCTTGACCTCCGGGTTTTCGGAAGCGGTCCTCTTCTCCCCTTGGAAGGAGGGATTCTCGATCCCCCCTTTCTCAAAAGCCCCCTTGGTAGAGGCGGTAGTTCCTCTATTTTCCCCTTCGCCTTCCTCTGAAGGCGCAACCTCCAGCATCCTGACCAGCACGGGATCCGGCGCGGTCTCCGGGAGGGGGGCCGGACACCGTATTAGTTTCACTTGCGCTATCCACTCCTGTTCAGAGGACAATTGGTTAAAAGGCAAATCCTAGAAATGCAAACGAACGGTGTGTCCGGACACAGAGCTACTTACTTGGGTATCCGGGCGATTGCAGCTTAGGCCGGCATCCTCGGTCAATTCCGGACACACCTCTTGTGATCCGAAGAACAATTTGTACATCTCCACGGGTGTCGTACCCATGAAGTGTTGGAGAATTCGTGGTCCCTCCGGGTTGAATTCCCATAGCCGGAGAGGACACCTTTTGCAGGGCAGAAGACACCTAATCAGCATGACCTGCATCACCATGACCAGATCAATCTCCCTCGCTTGGAGGTCTCGAATCTGGCCCTGCAATAGGGGCACGTCCTTTGACGGCCCCCAGTTGAGCCCTTGGTTGACGCATGACATCAGCCGTCGTGGAGGTCCCGAGCGGAAGATGGGCGGCGGCTTCTGCTTGCTGCCCCTGGGAGCGGTAATATAAAACCACTCCTGTTGCCACAAGCCGAGCTCCTCTTGGAAAGAGCCCTCGGTCCATGGAGCATCGGCCCTCTTGCTTACAACCGCCCCGCCGCACTCTGCTTGGCGCCCCTCGATCATCTTCGGCTCAACGTTAAAGGTTTTGAGCCACAAACCGAAGTGGGGGGTAGTGCGGAGGAAGGCCTCGCAGACGACAATGAATGAAGAGATGTGGAGGATGGACTCCGGAGCCAGGTCATGGAATTCCAACCCATAGTAAAACATGAGCCCTCTCACAAAAGGATCCATCAGGAAGCCTAAACCCCGACGGAGGTGGGACACAAACACGACGCTTTCGCCGGGCTCGGGAGTGGGAATGACTTGCCCTTTGGCGGGCAGCCTATGCGAAATCTCGTAGGTCAAGTACTTGGCTTCTCTCAGCTTTTGCACGTCCTCTTCCGTGACAGAGGAGGGCATCCACCGGCCCTGTAGGTCGGATCCGGACATGGTTGAAGGTCCGAGGTGCTCGAATCTAAGGCTCTGGGTGTTGGAACTCGGGGCGAGGGTCAGATTCGATTGAGGATTGAAGAAAAGAAACGAGCCTTGGTCCCATTATAAAGAGGGAGAATACCAAGAGCCGTCCCCGTGACCGTTTGGGACTCGCCTCCGATAGAGGGGGCGTGGCAACAAGCACGGTTGGGTTACCCACGTCCGTATTGATGGGAATCCCGGAATAAGGGGAACACGATCTCTGCTTCGACAAGAGGTGCCAAGGAAACCGCTTCGCTAAACGCGCTGAGGTGGTATAATAAAAAACAATTCAAGTGAAGGCTTGGTGCTGGTGTGACGTCATGCCACAAAATACGTCAGCAGATTGAGCTTGTGTACATGTTATTCTCTCTACGGTGGAATGTGGAATTTATTTTGCAGAGCCGGACACTATCCTGGTGTTCACAATCTTCTATGAATTATTCGGAGGAGGAACCCGCCTTGCAATGCCGAACAATATGCGCGCCGGACTCATCGTCACTGAGGCCTGGTTCAGGGGCTACTGAGGGAGTCCTGGACTAGGGGGTGTCCGGAGAGCCGGACTATCATCATCGGTCGGACTCCAAGACTATGAAGATACAAGATTGAAGACTTCGTCCCGTGTCTGGATGGGACTTTCCTTGGCGTGGAAGGCAAGCTTGGCGATACGGATATGTAGATCTCCTACCATTGTAACCGACTCTGTGTAACCCTAGCCCTCTCCGGTGTCTATATAAACCGGAGGGTTTTAGTCCGTAGGACGAACAACCATTACAACAATCATACCATAGGCTAGCTTCTAGGGTTTAGCCTCCTTGATCTCGTGGTAGATCCACTCTTGTACTACCCATATCATCAATATCAATCAATAAGGACTAGGGTTTTACCTCCATCGAGAGGGCCCGAACCTGGGTAAAAACATCGTGCCCCTTGTCTCCTGTTACCATCCGCCTAGACGCACAGTTTTGGACCCCCTACCCGAGATCCGACGGTTTTGACACCGACAATCATACTCTTTTATACCCACTTTTTACTATGCATTAGTTCTGCCCCACAAATATTTGCATTGGTAGGATTGGGAACATGTGGTTTTGGTTGTAGTGTTTGAGGTAGGAACCTAATACCTTTTGATCACTCCAGGAATATACCTTATGCCTATTATTGCTTAGCCATGCTCATAGATGGGGATTGGATCGTGATTCACACATGGAAGTTTGAGAGTTATTTTAATTGGATAACATTAAGGTGGGTACTTTAATACAAATCTGGGTGGATTGGTTGAGGCACCTGGAAAACCCAGTGTTGTCTGTTTTGTAAATCTTGGAGTACCCGTGTGATTATCCTATGGAATGCCACCCAGTCTCAAAGGGATCATAAGATTATTCATGCTAGAAACTTCCGTGTGCAGCCACAAGCCATTATGGGATCTGGCATAGTCGAGTAAGTTGCGTGAGCTCTTGAAGGGGTAGACTAACAGATGTAGAGGGTTGTAGGTGGTACTGTCTACCCGGAGTAGAGAGGTAATGCTTCAAAAAGGCTATGTCTCGATCATCCGATCATGGATGCGGTCGAGTCTTGTGGGGAAAAGTGCGCAAACCTCTGCAGAGTGTACAAACTAATCATGGTTAGCCGTGTCCCCGGGTATGGACATCTTGAATCTGGTACTTGAATCTATTGATGTGATCTCAACAAATTATTCTAATTAATTATGATGTTGGGTTAATGATGATACTTTTAATTGGGATTTGAGTTGGGGTTACCTTCTCAAATAATGGGCAACATGGGAGTAGTTAAATAAATTCATTCCTTTGTAGGGAAATACTAGCTTTATGCAAACCATGAAACTTACAGCCTCCACCAGCCAAATATTGCATGTAGATATAGTCTTTGCATTATCATTGCTTTACAGTGTAACTATGCTAGCATATTCCATGTGCTGACCCATTTCGGGCTGCAACGTTTTATGTTGCAGACTACTCAGACGATGAATAAGGTGGGATAGGTCATTGTTTTGCACTCAGCTATGCTGTTGGAGTTGATGGACTCATTTACCTTCGAAGCCTTCTGCTGTTATCTAGTTTAGATTGCCTTCCGCCATGATTTATTTATGTAATAATACTCTTTATGAGGACTCGATGTAATAAGTGTGTGATTGAAACTCTGTTATAATTCCTTGAGTACTGTGTGTGTCAGCATTACCGATCCAGGGATGACACTGATGCACAGAGGCTTGACTGTTTGAGGTCTGGTCGCTACAAGATGGTATCAGAGCACACGCTGACTGTAGGATGCGACCACTAGAATGAGCCACGGGATTTCTCTTCTCTACTCATTTCTTATTCTCCTCTCTTTCTACTCTATAGATGGCGGATCCCAGGATATGACACCCCTTTCGAAAAGCACTTGAAGGAAGTCACTAAGTATCTGAACATCAGATTACCAAGCTTAACATGGACTTTCTCTACATTTGTACCGGAAGAGGAGCGATGGAAGATCAAATTCTGGATACCAGGGAGGACCTTTGCACCAACAACGAAGCCTATTGATTTTTACCTAGATGCACCAAGCTGGAGTATTGGAAATAGCATGGCCACACATATCACCTTTGGACGCATATGTGAGGTGTACCACAAGGAGCTGGAGAATACCGTCTACCAGATGTGTGGCCGCCGAGATGACAAATGGGAGATGATTCGTACCAGGAGGGATGGATCAAATGCAACTTACATTCAGGAGATGGGAGATCATATTCGTCGACAGGAGAATCAACAAATTATTCACATGAAGAAGATCAAGAAACTGGTGAGGAGAAACAACGAGCTAGAAGAGGAGATCAAGTCTACACGTGATGGATACGAGTTGGAGATTGCAATATTGGTAGAAAAGAATGACGACCTGACAAGGAAGCTAGGAGTATTCATGGGAGACCCTGGCCAAAGAAGGACAACCAACCAGGAGACTGCATCGTCCTCGACAACACCGACTCCGACCCTGATAGCGATGATGACTATGTTCATGAAGCTGGAGCAAATATCATGGAGTCTTCTTATGATGAAATTTTTTAGACGACCACCATTGTAGTTAGTAGTATTTTCCCTCCAAGTAGTTGCAACGATCGAGTTTGTAGTGATAGGTTAGACCGCTCTTGTGTGACTTGTGTGCTATTGATTGAAGTGAAATTGATTGTGTTTGTCTCATGAGCATTATGGGTAGCGAATCTCTCTTAGACCCCAACTCTATTCTGTTTTCTCGCCCCTTCTAAACCCATCAGATGCCTCCGAGACGTGACAATGGATTTGCCTTCCCACCGGAGCGCACTCAATTGATCCAGCAGCAGAATACCTTGATGCAACTTTTAGTCCAGAATCAGAACCAAGGCAACAACAACAACCCACCACCACCACCCCCTGATCACCTAGCCCGTTTCCTAAGGCTGAATCCGCCGGTGTTCTCTAGTAGCACCGAGCCGATTGTAGCAGATGATTGGCTCCGCAAGATTGGAAGAGAGCTGACCACTTCAGGATGCACAGATGCGGAGAGAGTGCGTTTTGCCGCACATCAGCTTGATGGACCCACATCATCATGGTAAGAGAATTTCACAGCCACTTACCCCATTGACACCGTCACATGGGATCAGTTTCAGAAGGCTTTCCTCATTGCCCATGTTTTAGATGGAGCTATGAGCATGAAGAAGCGTGAGTTTCGCAACTTGCGCCAAGGAGGACATACAGTGGGTCAGTATGTGGATGAGTTTAGTAAGTTAGCATGCTATGCCCCTGATGACGTAGCTACAGATGCCGCTAAGTAGGAGAAGTTTCTAGAAGGACTGAATGATGAGCTGAGCATGCAGTTGATGGTGGCAACATTCAACAACTACCAGGAGTTGGTAGATAGGGCTCTTATGATTGAAGGCAAGCAGCAACAGATTGATAATCGCAAGAGGAAGTATGGACAGGGGAGGTACACTTCTGGAGCCCAGCAGAAGCCCTGCTATTCCCCATACTCGGGAGGACATACCCACAACCATGGAGGCCATAACCATGGAGGATACACGCACAACGGATCAAGTTCACACAACCGTAGTGGCACCAAGAATGGCAATGGGAATGGAGGAAGCAGTAGCCAGAACCGTTCCAACTCTTCAGCACCAGCCAAGAGGGATCTAAGCCACATTACCTGTTTCAAGTGCTAGAAGACCGGACATTACGCCACTGAATGTCCCGAAGCAAAGAATGGAAATGGCAATGGAGCTTCTGCCAAGAAGCCCAACCCCTTCACCAAAGGTCAGGTGAACCACATCAGCGTGGAGGATATTGAGGATTGACCCGACGTAGTTGTCGGTAAGTTTTTGATTAATGCATTTACCACACTCGTTCTTTTTGATACTGGTGCATCGCATTCATACATATCAAGGGGATTCGTGGATAAGTATAACCTACCAACTGAAGCCCTTAGGTCACCCATGTTAGTAACCTCGCCGGGAGCAGAGTATATGGCCGGCCTATGGTGTAATCGGTTACCCTTAAGGATTGGTAACTATGTGTTTCCCTAGGACCTAATAATTTTGGAGTCACAAGGATTGGATATAATATTAGGCATGGATTGGTTATCGAAGTATGGAGGGGACATTGATTGTGCTAGTAAGTTGATATTCCTCACCACCCCAGAAGGAAGAAGGATCAAGTACGTATCCCGGCATGTGCCGAAGAGGACTCAAGTGAATTCCTTATCAGGAGTTGTATAGGAGGAAGTACCAGTGGTGAAGGATTACCCGGACGTATTTCCGGAGGAGTTACTAGGCATGCCACCGGATCGAGACATTGAGTTTTTGATTGAGCTATTGCCAGGCACCGAGTCAATATCAAAGAGACCTATCGGATGCCCGCAAAGGATTTGGAGGAAATTAAGAAGCATACTAAGGAGTTACTGGATAAGGGTTACATACGACCAAGTTCATCACCCCGTGGAGCCCCAGTGCTTCTAGTGGAGAAGAAGGATGGATCATTAAGGATGGTTGTTGATTATCGTGCATTGAATGAAGTGACGATCAAGAACAAATACCCTTTGTCGATGATCAATGATTTGTTTGACCAGTTGCAAGGAGCTAAAGTTTTCTCTAAGATTGATCTTCGATCGGGTTATCAACAGTTGAAGATTCGAGAGCAGGATATACCTAAGACAACTTTTACCACAAGGTACGGGCTATATGAGTATACCGTTATGTCATTTGGTCTGACTAACGCGCCTGCCTATTTCATGAACATGATGAACAAAGTGTTTATGGAGTTTTTGGATAAGTTTGTCATGGTGTTCATTGATGATATATTGGTCTATGAAATAACAAAGAGGAGCATAAGGAGCATTTGTGTTTGGTTCTTGAGAAGCTCAGAGAACATCAGTTGTATGCCAAGTTCATCAAGTGTGATTTTTGGTTAAAGGAAGTTGGATTTCTTGGACATGTTATATCCGGAGAAGGAATAGCAGTAGACCCTACCAAGGTTGTTTCTGTGACTAAATGGGTGGCACTCACATCAGTTGGAGAGATCAGGAGTTTTCTTGGACTCGCAGGATATTACCAGAGGTTCATTGAGAATTTCTCCAGGATTGCAAAGGCCATGATGGAGTTATTAAAGAAGGACACCAATTTTAAATGGACTGAGGAGTGTGAAGCTAGTTTTCAGGAGTTGAAGAAACGTTTGGTTACAGCCCCAGTGCTGATTCTTCTAGATCAATGAAAGGATTATCAAGTGTATTGCGATGCTTCACGTCGAGGACTTGGAGCCATGCTTATGTAGGAAGGAAGAGTTGTTTCATATGCCTCATGATAGCTTAAACCTCATGAGTTGAATTATGCTACGCATGATTTGGAGTTAGCAGCCGTAGTGCATGCGCTGAAGACATGGAGACATTTTCTCGTCGAAAACCATTGTGAGGTATACAGGGATCATAAGAGTTTGAAATATATCTTCACATATAAGGAGTTGAACCTCTGGCAAAGGAGATGGTTGGAGCTCATTAAGGATTATGATATGAAATTGCACTATCATCCCGGAAAGGCCAATGTAGTAGCAGATGCGTTGAGCCGCAAGAGTTATGTTAATACGCTCATGACCGGAGGATTACCCAAGGAGTTAGTAGAGGATCTTCGCGAGCTATGTTTGGAAATAGTTCCGAGAGGTTATGTAGAAGCATTGGAAATTCAGTCCACTTTGATGGGTAAGATCAGAGAAGCTTAGAAGACTGACAAGGAGATTGCTGAGATAAAGGAAAGGATGAGTAAAGGAAAGGCTAAAGGATTTCATGAGGATGAGCATGACACCTTATGGTTTGAGGATCGCGTATATGTGCCTAACGACCCCGGGATCAGGAAGTTGATTCTGCAGGAGGCCCATGATTCACCGTATTCGATTCACCCAGGAAACACTAAGATGTATCTAGATTTGAAGGAAAGTTTCTGGTGGACAGGAATGAAGAAGGATATTGCCGAGTATGTAGTAGTATGTGATGTATGTCAGAGAGTTAAGGCAGAGCATCAGAAGCCAGCTGGATTGCTACAGCCATTGCCGATACCCGATTGGAAGTGGGATAAGCTAGGCATGGATTTTATCACTGGATTGCCCAGGACTCGTTCAGGCTATGACTCTATTTGGGTTGTAGTTGATTGTTTGACGAAAGTAGCTCATTTCATCCCGGTGAAGACCACCTATACGAGTTCTAAGTTGGTGAAGATATACATGACCATGATCGTATGTCTGCACGGAGTTCCGAGGACCATCGTATTGGATAGAGGAACCCAGTTTACCTCAAAGTTCTGGAATCAGTTGCATGAGACTTTGGGTCTAGGCTAGAGTTCAGTACAACCTTTCATCCACAGACAGATGGACAGACCGAGAGAGTCAATCATATTCTGGAGGACATGTTGAGAGCTCGTGCGCTAGATTATGGATCTAGTTGGGATGACAATTTGCCATATGCAGAGTTCTCTTATAACAATAGTTATCAAGCAAGTTTGAAGATGGCCCCTTTTGAAGCTTTGTACGGAAGAAGGCGCAGGACACCGTTATTGTGGGATGAAGTTGGAGATCGACAGTTGTTCGGACCAGATTTAATCAAAGACTCTGAAGAGAAGTTTAAGTTGATTCGCGACAGACTCAAGGTAGCCCAGTCCAGGCAGAAGAGTTATGTGGATTCTAAACCAAGGAGACAGTTTACGAAGTCGAAGACAGAGTATATCTTCGTGTGTCCCCGCTTCTAGGAGTTAAGCATTTTGGAGTTAAGGGAAAGCTAGCACCACGTTTTCTGGGACCATACCAAGTTTTCGAATGTATGGGAGAAGTTGCTTACAAACTAGAATTGCTAGAAGGATTGTCAGGAGTTCACGATGTGTTTCACGTTTCCCAGTTGAAGAAGTGCCATGCAGAGATGGCCAATATTCCTCTGAGAGATAGTGCCACTTGAAGCGATTCAGTTAGACAGTGATTTGACTTATGAGGAGAAGCCAGTCAAGATTCTCGAGTTTTCTAGCTGAGTACTCGCATCAAGGTTATCAAATTTTGCAAAGTTCAGTGGAGCCACCATACCGAGGAGGAAGCCACCTGGTAGCGAGAGGAAGACCTTCATAGAGACCACCCAAACCTTTTTGCTGACCAACCCGAATCTCGAGGGCGAGATTCATCTTAAGGGGGGTAGGTTTGTAACATCCCAATTTTCAATTTGGATGTTATACATAGATCATCATATGCATATCATATTTATTCTTGCATTTTCGTTGAGATCCTAGAAATTTTAAGCAACTCAAGGACCCACACAGAGAGTTGGAGATTTCACAAAATTCATATTTGAATTTATTTCAAATTTGAAGAACGGATCAATTTGATTTTTTTATTTTTCTCCCCAAATATTTCCAATATTAAAAATAAATGAGAGAAGATAATATGACTTCTTCAATTCAGAGAAATATTGGAGAAAGAATTTTAAAATCAAATTATGATTTTTCTGGTATTTTTATTTGAATTAGAAAAACGTGCATTTTAGGCCAGAAAATGTTCACTTTGTTCTAAATATTCTATCTAGACGGTGAAAATTGTTTTTGGCATTTTTAGATTTTTTTAGGATTTCTCTTTTCGGGCGAAATTATTAAAAAAAAGAGTTCCCGGACCGAACTAGGCCGTTGGCCCAGCCGGCCCGCAGCGCCACCGCCTTCCCCGCCTCGCCTCGCCGTGCCTCACTGGACTCCGGAGGGAGTCTGAGCTCGCCATGTCGCGCCGTCGACCCCCTCCCCAAGTCAGACCGCCCCCCGAGGCTATTTAAGCCGCCGCCCCTGGCCCCTCTGCCCTTGTCCCGCCCCACCATCGCCTCCACCGCCGCTGCCCCGCCTCGCGCTGCCGCCGCGCACCGC